>NC_143020.1:89290449-89444680 GCF_055824585.1 Amblyomma mixtum
AATAAAGGTATACAGTGGAACCTCGATCATACGTCCCCCGGTCATGCGACGACCCGCATTTTACGACGAATTTGTGCGGTCCCGGCAGAACCCCCATAGAGACAATGCATTAAAAACCTCGGTTATACGACGCAAATTTTAGAAGGGCCCCGCTTCGTACGACGACGTCTGGCTCGTACCGTCCGTCAAAAAAGGTCGTCAGCAAACGCAGGCCGGGATGTACCGTATTTTCGCGATTCTAAGCACCCCCCCCCCCCTCCCCCCTAATTTCGTAAAAAAATTTCTGAAAAAAAAAAAAACTGCATGCGAATCTAAGCACCCCCTTTTTTGCGCGGAAGAGAGCGTTCCCGAGGCCGCCAAGTGCACTTGCTCTCTTTTTCGTCGAGCCTGTGCAGTCGGAGTCCCGAGGAGGCGCCGCCTGCGCGTTGTTGTTGTTGTTGTGACTGAGAGAAGGATGAAAAGGAAATTGCACAGGCCTGCCTACTGGCTCGAGCTAAGCCACCACCGCTGCCAAGTGCAGATAGGGGAGAGTTGAAAGATCAGAGGAAAGATAAAGAGAAAAGATAAGACGCCCGTCGCAGCAACAGCAACAAATGCGTCCGCCGGAGCGGACGCTGCCGAAAAAACAGATAAGCGGGCGAGGCCGCGCTCGCCGAAGCGAGGACAGCGGCGTCCACGGCGCTTTTTGTGTTGCTGCGTTCCGACACTACAAGACAGATGGCGGCACAGAACTGTCTGCAGCTATTTTTCTTTTGAATGTTTCCTAAATAAAATGTTTTTTCTCGCGCCCGTTTCATCGAGATTTCGCCGCGAAAAGAGGGGCCCGGGGGGGGGGGGGGGGGGGGGGGCAGTTTAGATTTTTCGAATCTAAGCACCCCCTCTCACTTTGTGCATCGCGATCGTGAAAAAAAGGGGGTGCTTAGAATCGAGTAAATATGGTAGGCACACTTTAGCCAGTCGATAACCGGTGCGCCTTAATCTTTCCACCTATCAAGAAAACTGCGGGAGCCGCTGCCCCGCTGCTCACGGCAGCCTCAATGGCCATTTTATCTTGTTTGTTGAAGACTAGCCCTCTGCCAGCAAAAATGTGCTGCATTTGTGTTCCGAAAAAAAAAAAAAAAAAAGATGACGAAGTTCAGACGTTAAAAAATATCACGCTTGATTTTCGATTATACGACACCCGGATTATACGACGGTTTCGCGCGGTCCCCTGAACGTCGTATAATCGAGGTTTCACTGTACGTCCTGTTGCGGCAAACATTGTTTTTTGTTGTTCATTCGATAATTCGACATTCGGATAATTCGACAATTTTTCGCGGTCCCGTCAGTGTCGAATTAACGAGCTTTTACTGTACAGGTGTACTGTACCGCAAGCATCCCACAAATAGAGCTCTGTACAACTCCAGCATTGACTGGACCGACGAGCCCCATGATTTTCCTCCCAGATATCGAAGTAAATGAGCGATAGATGTTAGCTTTTTTTTCAGTAGAGTGCAATGCGGGCTCCATGATAAATTGCGGTCGATCAGGATTCCTAGGAAACGATGAGATTTGCTGTAAGAAATGACTTGACCGTCGATGCGTACCGGATATGGAGTCATACATTTACGTGTAAATGCCACTAGCGCGCACTTTTCCGGTGAAACGCTGAGACCTTTCTTCTGGAGAGTCTCTCACTAGACTTAGGAGCTGCATGAAATCATCAGACTTAATCAAAAATGGGCAGATTTACCGGTCACCCATTTTGTTATAGGCGACATAAGCAGAATACCTGTTCGCTGTTTATAGACACTGGACATACTGTAAAACGTAGTGACAATGATGAATTCACTTTGAAGTGAAGAGCTTGTATTGCCTTGTTGAGAACTGTATCTCCTTATGTGCACACAAGCCACTTGCATTAAACTTAAAAAATAGTGTACCCGGCCGCGGCGGCTGAATTTCGATGGAGGCAAAATTCTAGAGGCCCGTGTGCTGTGCGATGTCAGTGCATGTTAAAGAACCCCAGGTGGTCGAAATTTCCGGAGCCCTTCACTACGGCGTCCCTCATAGCCTGAGTCGCTTTGGGACCTTAAAGCCCCATAAACCATAAAACCATAAACAAAAAATAGTGTACACCACGCGAGTGTACATTTAGAGTTTCGCGCATTTGCACTGCAAACTGTACTATATTTGTAGCGTACGCTTTGAAATTTCTTCGTGTGCTATGCTAAAATGTCTGTTAATGGCACCAGAGCAAAAACTACAAGGCGTACTCTGGCATTCAAGGCTGCTCTTGGGAAAAGTGTCACTGATAAGAACTGTCTCTCAGCATCAGCAGCAGTGTGGCTACGTCCGCTGCAGGACAAAGTCCTCTCCCGTATCCCTGCGATCAACCTTATCCTGTGGCAGCTACGGGAACCTTATCCTTGCAAACCTCGTAATTTCATCCACCTGCCTGACTCTCTGCTGCTCCATTCTGTGTCTCGCGTCCCTCGGAATACACTTTGTTACCTTTACGGACCATCGGTTATCTTGCCTTTGCATTATATTCTGTGGCCATGACCATTTCATCTCTATGATTTCGACTAGGACATCAGTAACTTGCATTTGTTTTGTAACTTGCTCAGCGCTATTATTGACTTCTTGTGGGCTACCATCGATTGTGACTGATTCCCGACAGTAAAATACAGTGACAAATACAATAGGCAGCATGATGTGGTTCAAATATTAATAAAAGAAAGCTGCTATTTTGTATATTCCTGCATTGTGTGTGAAATCTCGGTCACAAAACTCAGCTGACAAAGCCATTCTAACACAAAGCTCTGGGTAGTCTAGTGAAACAAGCCATGGAAAGATAGGATGCGTTGTTTAACGCGTGCATCAGACCACAGGTACTCATTGCTGCGTGCATTTCATAGTTTGCCCTGTAGATCATTTATTAAGCCTTTAATGGCCGACAGTTCAGACTAGAAACAGTTTCGATATTGTCCGTGACTTTTAGGGTGCGAAACTATGAACCATGCCTCCCAAAGCTTGGAAAACAGGGCAAAGGCTGCTTTACTGCGATATGATAAAGCTTTATTGGTCATACCAGGAACACTGTATCACCTCGTTGGGGAGCCACAGAGTGGTATAGTCATTGCAGAAATGTCCCTGAAATGTTGAGGGAAATGTGCTGGCAGGAAGTCATACCAGGACGATGAAGACAGAACTATATTTGCATACCAACTCGACCTGCATCATACCTATGCTGCCTTCTTGATGTTCTTTCCACTTCCGAAGCTGACCCTCTTCAAGCAGTGCCCAACTCGTGTTGGGTATTTTCTGCCTATGGATTGGACCATATACAGTCGCCGACCGATTTTTCGGACTCGGCGGGACCCGGAAAATGGTCCAAATAATCAAACAGTCCGAAAAATCCGTGAACTTAAAAAAATAACAATTCTGCGAGAAAACAGCTTTCAAAATCGCGAAAATCACCGCTCCCCATGTTCGGCCTACATGCGATAATATTAGACTCTGTCTGAGTCATAGCCATGCTTTCATGTCGGCACCCTATCACATCATGATACCAGATAGTGCGACACGGCCGCGGTCTTGCGGCGAATGAATGAACTCACTGCACGAAGCAAGAAAAGTCAGTTTGCATGAGGCAATGACGTTCGCAAAGACCGAGCTAACCGATGGGTAACCCACGGGAAGACACGAGCAGAAGTGGGCGCCTCCGACCCCCCCCCCCCCCTCTCCGCGCACCGCGGGGGGGGGTGTTCCGCTATACCGTTCATTTTCCATGCGATCGCGCGCCCTTTGTAGGGCATCTCAATGGCAATGGAGAGCATCCTATCTCGAATAGCAAGGGTGGAGAACAAATAGCCAAGCCTATCCAAGCCAGTCTGATTCCGTTTAAATCCAAGATGGCGCCTTTCGCGGTGGCGGCAAACGGGTTGGTTGTGACAGCGATGCCCGCTCGCGTCTATATTAGGCCGAAATAACGAACTTCCGGTTGAAAACCGATCATCACAATATTGTTGGCGCCTATTTTAGTCCGAAAATTTGAACTTTTAGACTCCACAAAGTCCGAAATATCGGTCGTGAAAATGTACACATTCCTACGAGGTGCGCGATGGTTCCTCAGCGAAGTCCGAAATATCGCGCTAGTCCGAATTATTGGAGTCCGAAATATCAGTCGGCTACGGTGCTAGCAATGGACTGATGGAGGTGATGCCTTCAGTGTGAACCGTGGTGGCATCAAAGCAGCTCTGTTTGCCGCCACTTGACACATTATGTGATGGGTCTTGGTCATTGTTGTCATTATAACTGCTTGCTCTCATAGGATCTCTCATATTCGCTTGAAGAATAAGACACCAGCTGTCTTCCACATGGTCCTCTGAAAGTTGTGACATAGTCTCGGGATGAAGCCATCTTTCTGCCATTTCGCGGGTTATGCCTCACTGCTTTCACTGCTGGCACTCCGAAGTTTGGCTGGTATATGCGCTTGCCAGAATACTTACATACAGTGGCAATCACGAAGTTGTTCAACATGTCAAGTTTGTTAGAAGCACCAATATATATTCGATGAGGCATGCATATTCAATACCAATAAAGAAAAAAAGGTTTCTCTCTGAAAGCGAGCTAGGCTTGTCTATGGCTGTGAAAGGGTTAAAGAGTTACCCTTTTATTTGTAGCCAATTATTTGGGTGGGCAGAAAAAGAAATTAAAATGGCTGGGGCAGGCACTGCTGAAAGGAAAAAGTAAATGCGGTTAAATTTTTGTTTACGTCTCTTTATATTGTGGACTCCTCTTAAACGGAACTCGAAGGGGATTGAAAAAGTGTTCCATTTATCAGAAGTTTCATTTAAGCAAAGTACACATTTTTCACAAAGCAAACCTTTAATTAATCTGCACCAGCCCTTACTGATGTGGGCGCAAAGAAAAAAAAGAATCAATGGTGGTTTGCTTGACATTTTGGAGTTGTTTTTTTCACTAAGTGACTGTGCATGCTTGAAAGGCTGCGAAGAAAGTCGGTACAGCCTTCACGCTCGAAGTAGTGCTGCAAAAGTGCCACTGCATCTCTAGCAGCACTGTCTGGCACTGCGCTGGGCACAGAGTTTTCGCACTCATCACTGGAGGAGGATTGGTCCTCGGCTTGCACCTCGGCAATCATCTCCTCGAGACTTTCCTCCCGACATGTGCTCAAATTTTCATCGGCTGCCACGTAGTCCTGTCGCGAGAAAGAGGCAGATGGCACCACTTGGCTGAATATGGTGTCAGCCTCATCTTCAGTATTGGCAGCACTTGCCTCATCTTGTGGAACGGGTTCCTGTGCTTCAAAACCTGCATGGTGGAAGCACCTCTGCACAGTTGTTGCTTTCACTTGTTCCCAGGCGTGGGCCAAAATGTGTATGGCCGACAACAAGTCGATGGCACAATCCTTCCCGCTGTCGGCACAAAGCAGCATGCGGTGGAGCAGCTGGCGGCGGTAGAGTACCTTGAGGTTTTGGATAACTCCTTGATCCATTGGCTGGATTACAGCCGTTGCATTCGCAGGCAGAAATTCGAGCCTGATGGACTTCAGTCCTTCCACCTGACCGTGGGCAGGGCAATTATCCACGATAAAAACAACTTTTCTGCCCTGCTTGGTGAACTTCGAGTCTTCCTCTCGCAGCCAGTTTTCAAAGATGGCCATCGTCATCCACGCTCTTCCATTCGCGTTGTACGTCACAGGCAGACCTCGAATGCCCTTGAAGCAACGTGGGTGCCTCGACTTGCCGATCACCAGCAGCTTTAACTTTTCACTACCGGCCATGTTCGCGCCCACCAGTACGGTAATGCGCTCCTTACTGCGCTTCCCACCTGTGCAGGCTTCGCCTTTGTAGGCGAGAGTCTTCGACGGAAGCGCCTTATAAAACAGTCCCATCTCATCGACGTTAAAGATGTCTCGCTGCTCATAACTGCTTAAAATCTCCTGCAGTCGCCCCTGTTGCCAGTCGGTGCAGACATCTCTGTTCACTGCAGCGCTCTCACCTGAGATGGTCTTGAAGATGAGGCCGTGGCGCTTTTTGAATCTGCTCAGCCATCCATCACTCACGCTGAAATTTTCAACGCCCATTTGCAGGGCTATCTCCCGCGCTTTCTGTTCTAAAATGGGACCGCTTATCGAGAAGTTAGCACTCCGCACACGCTTAAACCAGAGAAAAAGAACTTTTTCTAGCTCTTCATACGGCGTTGTCCTCATCCGCATTCGGTTTGAGGCGAAGGTCCCACTCTTGACAGCCCCTTGAATCGTGGCCTTGTTCTTCAAGATCTGCGACAGCGTCGACTTCGGAATATCAAACTTCTTCGCTACCTCTGTCTGAGATAGACCGCTTCGCTCAAGCGCCTGCAAAACTTGCAATTTTTTCTCAAGCGAGAGTGCTTTGTGCGGCCGTTTCTTCACGCTTTCCGTTATGCTGAGACGCCGATCGCCCGTAGGCCTAACGCAGAGCTACAGCAACAAAATCGAAGTGCTCACAAATGACTACTGGATTGGCTTGTCCCGGCTATAGCGTTGGCTACAAAGGATTTGTTCATGGTTGTGAGACTACCGTTCCATGCGAGAGCACAAATATGCCTTCGCGGATTCCAAATGTTTAGCTTTTGTGCCGTTTAACCGAGGATAACAAGGAAGTAGTGTTTCAATTAACCGAACAATTTTTCTACTGCAGACATAGGAAACCAACCAAATAACCCCACTTAATTCCGTTTATCCGTAAGTTTCATTTAAGCGAGTTTCGTTTATTGGGCGTCCACTGTATTTTTGTTTTTGGTGTTCACATTGAATCGAGGCAACCTGTGTACCCCACAAGGAATTGTGGCCAGGTTTTGTACCACTGGCCTAGTTTGACTTGCTGAACTTTGTTAGTTGCTCTGGAAATTGCAATGCAACTGTCGTATATGCTATTCAGTGCATCTACAAGCACAGCTGTCTCTTCTTCTTCTTCTCTCGGTCTCTGTGCAGATCAACAAGTATGCCTTCTCTGGAGGCGGTGCAACCGTTGAGGAGCACAAGGAGAAGGGGGGCAACTGTGATGTGGACATATCGTACCAGTACCTCCGCTTCTTCCTCGACGACGATGAGAGGCTGGAGCAGATACGCAAGGTACGTGGAGCTCTGCAAGTCACCAGCTGTGCTCATAAACGGGGGACATGGTTTTCAACACAAACTTTCTTATTTTAAGGTTAAAGCCTTTATGGCTTATACTGTCGTCTGTTAACAAAGCGTGCCACATGCGTTTAACTCGGGAACTAAAAAAGATAGAAGAAAGCCAATGGTTGCTTCAGACAGAGAAAAAAATGAACCTAGAAGCCAAGTTTGATGACTGTAGATTAATTAGTTAATTAATTATAGGCAAAAATGCCGAAATTGCTTCGAAACAGCGAGGACGTCGATATAGCCACGAGAACGGTGTGACGTCACATCCACCGGAAGTCGTCACGGCATAGTGTCCTCGGCTTTCGCCTCTCAACACTTTAGTGCCAAAGTGTCCTCGCAAACTTTTTTGGGGATGGATTTCGGTTAAACTTTTTTTCCGTGTTTATAATGCTTTCAAGACTTAAGTGCACAAAATTAAAGCATTATATCTGGGTAACTTATTTTTGTACAATTTTTTCTCTTCTACGCATTGTGAAATGCCTGTAGACTGGACAAAATGTGGGAGAAGACTGCTTCAACATTTGCTCATTACTGAATGCGAGGCACACTTGATGATTTTATTGTTTTTTTTTCTCCACAACACAATTTTCATAGTTTTCATTTTTTACAAACCATTTGGCACTGACATGTCTGAACTGTAGACAGGATTTCGCACCAAAGGCCTACAATTCGTGAAAATGAGGAAGCAAGAATGTCATCATATAGACCGGTGTTCTCTAACTGCAACAGAACAGACTGGTTCAAAATAAAACAGTCTTAAAGAAATCTGCTACACAAGGTGAGCGTCTAGTCAGACAACCTTATTGGAGAATAACGGCGATTTTTCGAGGGTTTCTCCACAGTGCACAGCTACCACGGTTCACGAAACAATTAAAAAAAAAATAATTCCCAGTGGATTTAAGTGATGAATCTGTAATGAGTTCTTTTTTCAGGAGCATATTCTCACTTTCGTGTTTCGCGTAGAGTCATTGTGACCCCCTACTTGCAAGTTGTATGGGGAACAACCTTGTCTTGAACACACCTCTTGTGTTTATGGGTTCAGTGCCATTTTTTTTGGGCATAACTTTGTGCCTTGAACACACCTGGCTGTTTTTTGAGTTTTAAGCCGTCTTTTAAGGGCAAAACTTTTCCCTGGAACATACCTGGGATGTTTTTTTTAGCTTCCTGCCAATTTTTTAGGCAGCACCTCACCTTGAACACGTCTAGAATGTTTTTGAGTTTCGTGCCATTTTTGTGGCCAAAGCTTTACGTTGAACATTGTTAGCATGTTTTTGAGTTAGTGCCATTCCTGTAGACAAAACCTTGCATTTGAACGTAGCCGAGACATTTTTGTTTCCTGCCACTATTACAGGCATAACCTTGCCTTGACCGTATTTGATATTTAAGTGTAGTGTCATTTTCTAGGGCCAAATCCTCTTTTGATCGTACACTGAAGGAGGTTGGAAAGCTGGGCAAATTGGCCGTCGTAGTTCATTGTGGGTCGTTCAGCGTGAAACACAGAGGTAGAACAGTGCTTGTCTGTGTTGTTTTTCATCTATTTCGTGCAGTACGACCCACAGTGAATCTTGAACATGCCTCCGATTTTATTGAGTTTCGTCTGTCTTCATGCACAGGACCACTCTTGAGATGCATTCACTTTTGATGTGAGAACCACACCAGAAGTCATATGTTTTTCAAAAATTGATTTTGACTAGCATTGGTGACTAGAACTGGATACTCTGGAACAGGTAGCTAAATAAAGCTGCTGCGAAAGCGTTTTAGACATTTGTGCTTGGGGCAGATGGGGCTCATAGATGCTAGGACAAGGGATCACAGTCTTTTCCTGTGACTTCATGTTGTAGAACGAAAGGCTTCATTGGGGCACTGTAGGCAACCGTTCAAACTTGCTCAGTATTTCGTAAATTGGTGAGGAACCATCATGCACCCCATAGAAACGTCCCATAGACGCCAGCAAAACTGTTGCTGTCATTTTACTTTTTGACCGAAAGTGCATTTTTTTTTGGCCTGATTACTCATCTCTGTCACAACCAAACAGTTCTTCACCGCTGTGAAGGGCGCCATCTTGAATTTTAACTGAGTCAGTCAGGCTGACTGGCTTGGGTAAGTTTGGCTATTTGTTAATAAGGGAGTAATTACTTATTGACGTCCACCCGAGCGCAGCCATACGGCCACAAAGGAAAGCTATACAACTTTCACAGAAACTTCGTAGTTAAAGAAAAATTCGTCCTGGTCCGGGGTTCGAATCCGGGACCACCGCTACGCCGGAGCAGTCGCTCTACCAATTGAGCTAACCGGGACGGCAAGCTTATGGTAGGGCGAGAGCGAATTGATCAATAACTCGAAGTGGGAACAGTGTTGACCAAATATTTTAGGGGAATCCCCCAAGGTGGAGTAGATTTCTAATAAGGGAGTAATTACTCATTGACGTCCACCATTGACGTCCACGTCAATTACTCATTGACGCTACACCGGAGCGACTGCTCCGGTGTAGCGGTGGTTCTGGGTTCGAACCCCAGACCAGGACGAATTTTTCTTTAACTACGAAGTTTCTGTGAAAGCTGTATAGCTTTCCTTTGTGGCCGTATGGCTGCGCTCGGGTGGACGTCAATGAGTAATTACTCCCTTATTAGAAATCTACTCCACCTTGGGGGATTCCCCTAAAATATTTGGTCAACATTGGCTATTTGTTCCTCACTGTTGCTACTTGAGCTAAGGGCACACTCTTCGTTGCCATCAAGGTGGTCTACAAAGAAGAGTGCACGGGCCAGTGTGTGTGTTTGTGTTGAAAACGGGACAACTGGAGCGTCTGCCATGGGTTAGACGACATTGCCTGTGGTGTGGGGCAGATAGGGGGCTGGGATGTGGGATTGGGGGTGTAGTTGGAGGCGTTGCTTCTTCCCATGTGCTCTCTCTCTCGGACTTCATAGCTTTCATACAACACAAGCATGGCAACGTGTTCGGGGCAAGACGTGCAGCCACGTCACTCAGTCTGGTATTTGCGATGTGAAGTGGTATGGCCATTACAAAAGCGACTGTGACTCAGATGCGGTGTAATATTGTAACTTGCAAACGAAACGTCGGAAACTGCGGTGATCACCATTTGTAAAGCCGTTTTTTTTTTGCAGAAAAGTTAATTTTTTTTGTGAGTTCACGGGTTTTTCGCACTGTTCGATTATTTGTACCATGTTTCAGGGGTCCTGCCAGGTCCGAATAATCAGTCCATGACTTCAGTTCATGTCCTTCAACCCCCCCCCTCCACCGAGGAATGAGTGTGGCTGCAGGCACATTATGTGGCTCGATGACAGGCAGTGCTGTGAAGAGGCCAGCTATAGCCGAGTCCACTCAGTTCAAGGTCCTTGAGAATTCTGTTATGTATGTTCTCGCTCTCCAACACAATGCACGGAGTGCTATGACTATGGTGGTTGCTACGATCTCTTCAGCTGGAATGCTCGAAGAGAGCTTGGTGTTCGACTATCTGCTTGAGATTGTTTAAATTGTACAAGGCTAACACTACCTCAAACGCATTTCAAAACACCACTGGCTATAAAAGAAAGGAACTACTTTGTAACATTGTAAATACTTGTGTACTATTAATACCATTGTTATTATTATTTACTGTGTTGTTTAGCTCAGTGTGCTACTTGTGTTTGCTTCGTTGACTGAATATGTGCGATCTTCAGTTGTCTCTTTGTTCTTACGTTTTGTTTTTTTTTTCTCTGTACAGCTAGGAGTTTCATGATATTTTTACATTACTGCCTCTGTTCTATGCTTTGTGTTTTTACCATTTATTGTTATAATATCATTTATAGTTACTAATGGCTTATAACTAGTTGTCACAGGCTGTACGCTTTGCCTTGTATTGGTTTCCTGGACTTCGTCAAGCTGCGTTAGCAGCTTTTATCCAGGAAACCATCCAGAGATATCTGGTGAATACAGTGAATTGAAATTGAATTGCTACTTGACGTGGTGCTCCACATTTGCATCTCGTGATGTTTTCAAGTTCGTGCCACTCCTGTGACTTCACTGAGCGGTGACTTTGCTTGGCACCCTAAAAGACATTTAAAGATTTAAAGTAACAGTTATTTGTTTTTTTTTTCTCTTTACAGGACTACACGAGTGGAGAGTTGCTCACGGGATACCTGAAGAAGGAGCTGATAGGCGTTCTGCAGAAGCTCATCGGCGACCACCAAGCGGCCAGGAAGGCGGTTACCGACGACGTCATCGCCAAGTTCACGACCCCTAGGCCGCTGAACCTGAAGGGATCGACCTAACGTGTTTCAGCATAGGCTGTACATTCTCTTATTTTTTTTTTATCAAATGTGGGAGCATTTGCATACAGGAGTGAAGACACTCAACGAATTCGAGTTTATGCCAAAGCACAGCAAGCCTCCGTATATTTTCTCGGTGCATTGATTTCTGGTGAATCGGCTGACGGCTGTAAAGGGTTAGAGAATCAGTGAAGTGATACCAACGATCTTTGCTCGTTTCTACGGCTAAGTGCTTGTGTATAGTTCATGTTAGCACTGCCTTTTTTTGTCGACAGCTTACCAGAAGAGATGGAAGTGTCAAATTATTGATGGCACTGTGTTTTTTAAGACGAAATGTGGGTATTTATTATCGATTATGGCTTGATAATAAAAGCACGCTTTTGACGTGCCAAAAATGTTTTTCGTTTGCTTCCTTTGGAGTGTTTACCTCTATGAAAAGCCTTATCTGGTGAGCTGCAGACTCATCCATCTGAACTGAAACCACAGGTACCAACAATGACTGGCAGGTTGTAGTTTGCTGCATTGTGCGATTGTGTTTAATGGAACTAGCGGTTAGACCGTTGATATGCCCAACATGCTATAGCAGACTCATCCATCTGAACTGAAACCACAGGTACCAACAATGACTGGCAGGTTGTAGTTTGCTGCATTGTGCGATTGTGTTTAATGGAACTAGCGGTTAGACCGTTGATATGCCCAACATGCAATAGCAGACTCATCCATCTGAACTGAAGCCACAGATACCAACAATGACTGGCAGGTTGTAGTTTGCTGCATTGTGCGATTGTGTTTAATGGATGGAACTAGCGGTTAGACCGTTGATATGTCCAACATGCAATAGCAGACTCATCCATCTGAACTGAAGCCACAGATACCAACAATGACTGCCAGGTTGTAGTTTGCTGCATTGTGCGGTTGTGTTTAATGGAACTAGCGGTTAGACCGTTGATATGTCCAACATGCAATAGCAGACTCATCCATCTGAACTGAAGCCACAGATACCAACAATGACTGGCAGGTTGTAGTTTGCTGCATTGTGCGATTGTGTTTAATGGAACTAGCGGTTAGACCGTTGATATGCCCAACATGCTATAGCAGACTCATCCATCTGAACTGAAGCCACAGATACCAACAATGACTGGCAGGTTGTAGTTTGCTGCATTGTTCGATTGTGCTTTTTGGAGCTAGCAGTTAGAACATTGATATGTCCAACGTGCAATAGCAGATTATTGGTCGTGTCAAACTTTTTGAAGATCATCCTAACAGATGCGCACTATTTCTACTTAATGTGAACATGCTAGGCTGCAAAATGAGTATCATGTCGGAAGTCCTGTCGACATGCCGAGGCCACTCTGATGGCTAGCGGCATGCTTCATCTCAATACTCGAATGACTTGTGGTGGTGTGGCAAGCTTTTGTGGCTTCGTATCTCGTGCACTGACAGTGCCTTTGAAGATGCAATGGCATGGATTGCTGTGGCCTTGAAGTATGCGGCAGTGCCTTTCGGCTGAAGTCGATTGTCACGGTCACAAAAGTGGCGGTATTACCAGGTCCGACTTTGGGAAGTTGAACCCCACAAATGGTTCAGTCAAATTGGAGATGTGTTCAAGGTGGCTCTTGTTTCACCATGAAGAAGGAGCGTGGTGCCAGAACAGATAGCGCTGTTCACCTCTGCTCCTCGAGCTCTTTGTGCTTGCACCAACTTCTGCGGCATGGGGCCACGCGTTGGCGTGTTCCCTTTAAGAATGACACATACAGTACCTGCCACGTCAGGACTTAAACCCCGCATGCCAACCAACCTGTACCTGACTTTCTTGTTTCCTTTGCTTCCATTGAGAAGTGTATGCTTTTACTAAACAAAGCTAGAAGCTGAATTCTCAGCATTATTTATTTTCAAATGCAGCCTTATTTTGTGATGACGGCCAGCTTGCCACACTGGTCGTCCTTGCGTGAAGTACCTGCTTGAGCGCGGAAAAGTACAAATACGAGCAGCGAGTAGGATGTGCAGGAATTTGCCAAATACCTGGCAAATTCCTGCGCTCTGGCCTTTATTAACTACTACGAACCACTAGAATTGTGAAAAAATAAAAAACGCTATAAAATAATGCATGAAAAATGCAAGATTTCCCGTATTAGGGAAAAATGGCTCGAAATAGGGATTTTTGGGATTAAGTAAAGAAATATTTGGTCCCGGCAAGGAACGTATCACTGGATCGGCGTCAGACCCACTCCGATCAAGCGATGCCACCGGAGGTTGCAGGACCCTGAACGTACTACATGTGTGAAAAGCCGTAGCTGCGTGTGAACGCCACAAGTGTTAGCGGAGGCTTCTCTGGGGGCTGTCTGTCTTCGATTTAAGGAAATTAGATGTCAGCAAAACAGCACAGCACCAGCTTTCGCTGAGTTTAGTGCATTACGCAGTAGTGCGTAAACATTGGCAGTTTTTTGTTTATTTTCAGTCACGTAATTGTTATTTACCTGTATGCTGCAGCGTAAGCGTAGTGCAGTTGTTGCAACACAGGGACCACTGTGGTCACTAAATATTTTATTCTCTGCTGAGTAGATGCCACTCGACGGCAGTACAATGGCTATGTACATATTTCGGGAACACCGCTGTTGACGTTGAGCTGTTTAACAAACAATTGGAGAGAGTGTACTACATGAAAAGAATTTTTGACATTTTCAAGCCTCGTAACCATGGTCGCCTGTGTTTTCGAGCTTTCACCCGAGAGAAGAAACCAACTCTTTCCTTGTACACTCTGGCAGGGGTACAATTCTCATGTTTGAACGGTTGTTTTGCGAGAATTGCGCACTCATTTACCTTGCCTCCCTTAGAGGATGCAGAACGAAAAGTGAACAAACAGCATTGCTTCTTCCAGCAAGGTTTACATCAAGTCCACATATGTAAATAAATGCTTTGCATGTGGTCTCTGTCTTCCTAGTTTCTATAATCTGTTGACTCGCTCACAGGGATGTACCACTGGCCTGTTCGTTCTCAGATTTTGCCATAGGTGTCATTTAGAGTTGGGTTTTGTGTAATACTCCATTTGGATACACCACTTAGTTGTTTCTGTCAGAAAGAATCTGAAGAGCCTACTGTCCGTGACAGTGGCAATGTTAAGCGTTTTATTTTACTAATAGGAACCTTTTTTTTTCCCGTTCCGTCGCAGCTTTCGACGCCTCCAGAGCGGGTGTTCCGCCCAACACCAATAGGTGCGCAGATGCTGCTGTGATTGTTATAACATTTTTTGTTGTTTTGGCATTGCCACGGACAACATGCATTTCCACTTCATTTTGGCCGAAACAGAAGAATACCACATCCAACCCCTAGTTGTGAACGGAACTCTCCGTCAAATGACACACCCGTGTGAAATTTGAGCTCGACTAAGCCAGCGGTAGAGGCTGAAGAAACATTTTTAGCGGTGTGTCTGAGCGACATCACAATCTTTTTACAAGGGGGGTGCATTTCGCTTTTGAAGAAAAAGTAGGAAAAAGCGTCTCGTATTGAACCCCATTTTATGTCTCTTATGCTGTATCCATCCCGAATTTTTAACTCTCTGAAAGAAGCGTAAATATCATTTCACATGGTCATGAAAGATGACAGCACTCACGTTATTAGTGACACCTCTACTTTTATTAGCTCCATGACACCTGTTCTGATTTACTTTTGTTTTCGCATTCTGAGGGAAGAAAAACAGCTAAACTGTGATGGGTACAGCCGTGATATTTACAGGTTGTCAGGGCAATTTCGCTTTTAGTTAGAGGGTGCCATTTTATAGTTAGTGTGTCTTATGGGAAGCAAGCTTAGATGAAAGAAGAACGGAAGTCTGTCACGTAAGTCTTCTCTCTTCTATGTGAAATGCTTACTCTTAATCGAGTCATTGATGATAGGTTGAGGGAACTACAAATGCAAATATTTGTACATATTTTTCTGTGGAAAATGACAGTCTGACTGCGAACTGAGCTGCACAGACCCTATTTCAAATTTTTTTTTCATCGCTTTCAATTGTACTAAGTCAGTTGGTTTAATCTGTGGCCGTCGGAGAGCAACACTTTTTAGCAAGAGCTTAGGGGGACACTTACACAATCCGATACCACAGTGTACACGTGCAACTGGTACTGTACTGACAATGTACCGCATGACGAATGCAATGCACACATATGAGCGCCCTCTCCGCTTGTGGGGATGCTCCACAGCGTGAAATGACTCTGCATCTGGTTCTATGCCGACGGAGTGCTGGACACGTCCACACACGGCGGAGCACAGCTGCCAACTGCCTCCTCGCCCTTTGTGAGCCTCTTCTCATCACGTGATGCGTGACGTCACGCTCCTCTCAGCCAATGGGAATTAGGTGACGTCAGGCGGTCACATTTTTTTTCTCAATGAGGCTTTTATTGCTCTCGCAATAAAAACTTGGACGCATGACTCCGACTGAGCGAGAATTAACATGTGTCACATATTTTATTCTCTTTACTCCTCTCACAGCTAACTCAGGATGGTGAGGTAACAGAACCTTTTTGCTACTATCTAATTTTGCTAAAGCACATAGTCGGAATATTGTTATAGACGGAAGCCGAAGCAAACTTAAAAAGCGACAAGCTTAACAGTCAATGCGTCGACACACATGCCGAGCCGAGTACGTTCGCATTTAAAGCATCGGATCGCGTGCTGCCCATCATGGATGGCAAAGCTCAGCAACGAAGCCACATGAAATTTCTGTAGTCCTCAAAGTGAAGGTATGAGGCTGAGGTAAAAAGTCCTCGATAAAATGGTGCCTAGGTGACGACGCTTGCCTCGGAAACTGTCCACGCGTAGATTTATCGTTTTTACACCATTTAGATACCCGCATTAGTGCAAGACTCTGACCATATTTGTATATTTAATGCTGTCCGTGTTTTCTGACAAAAAGCTTTACTAAGCGTCAGCATTGAGACTGTAAGAGAACGGACACCTAGATGTGCAAACTGCTCTTCCTTAACAACTGACACTACGATGGTTTAAAAGCTCTACAATCATTTCCACTACATTGCGACACTCATATTTTCTACGCTGTCTGCCAGAAACTGCTCGAGTTCTATTGGTTTGTATCCTACTGTTTTATCAGGTGCTCTATATACCAGTAATTATTAATGAACAGGAACATTGCTCTGCGGCTCGTTAAGCATTGTTAGATCAGCAACGAAAAGTAAATAAAGAGTGAAATGAGTGCTGACAGTTCAGTATCTAATCTGCAAGTGCGAAGTGAGGGATTCAGCGACGCGTCGCAGCGAAAATTTCTAACTCGTTGGAACCTCGTCGCTCTAGTCACCTCAAGGACTCAAGCAGGTTTTTGTGCTGTAGCGGCAGGGTTCGCTAGCATTTTCGCTTGCATATGAAAAAGGCTTTACAGTCCAATGCACAGGTGGATCGAGCAAAGACGTCAGTGAAGTCTATTCGGAATGTGGCGCCATCTGAAACCAGCTGCAATTCACAGTGACGAAGTTCAGATCGACTTGCTTGCATTGGTTTCGCATCTAGGCAATAGCTACCAATTTTCATCGTGTTGGTTGCACAGAAGATGAGCGAATTGAGGCATGTGCTTGGCCCCAACTTTTATGATGCAGTTTGTTGCCAAGTGGTAAAGGTGATGAAATGACAAAATTAGCTCCTGCCGACATCCACCTTACAGTTCGACTCTAGAGAGTGTTGAGGGTTATAGCTAGCCAACGCCATGCCCGAGAACACGTGTCTCAATCATTATTAAAGTGAAATTGAGGTCAAATAAATGTTGGCCTATGGGTGCCACATTCTAATCACAGAGACTACTCTAACCGAAAACGCAGCTTTCCTGAGCTAGAAAAGAAAAAAAAAAACAAACGAAATGCACATGTCAGCATCATTGGCCGGTTTTGCAAGTAAAATCCTGCTGACACCAATTTTAGGTCGCGGATCCCAGAGTCTACGCTAATCCGCCATTCACTTTGAAAGCTTGAAAACCCGTCTTTCTCGGTAAAGTCGTCACAAGGTTCGACAGACTGGCGGGGAGGATTTTAATGCGATATCTTTAGAATCAAAACACGAGCTTGATCATGCAATTCGTCCATTGGTTGGAGGAATGTGACGTCAACAGATCCTGAGCATTCCCATTGGCTATAGGGAAGAGCTAGGCGCCGCTATAGTCGGACGCAACTTAAGTCTGCATTGAAGCTCCGCCCACATTCAGCCTCCGCGCGCAGAATTTCTCCACCAAGAATAAGTATATAGACCACTGCTTAAACGTTTCTTCCCAACGGGCCCTGAAACTCCCTTGGGTGTCCTGTAGACGTTCTAAACGTCCGCAGGACGTCTATGGGAGTTTTAATGTTCATTGGGTTGGTACTTAAATAAGAAGCTTATCACAAGAAAAAAATTATGAGCTCTAGAATTTTGATACGGGGATTGTTTTGTTTGATATAGTAAAAAATTGGCTGTGGTTTAGCTCTGGTTAACTTCTTCCTCGCTTCGTTCTTTCGTTGTTGCCTTTCTTTCGCGTTGTTGCTCGCTCCACCAGATGTGCTCTGCTGGGGTAGAGGGAGAGGAGGCGATTCCTCCTCTCCCTTTACCCCAGCGGAGCACATCTGGTGGAGCGAGCGGCGACAGCAGCGGCGTCGACGACGGCGCCATCTGTTGGAGCGCGGCTGCGGCGTTGCTAGGCAACGGTGGCTCAAGGTCATTCGTGGGCCACGGCATACGGCTGAAACGCGACCACGCGACGAACCGAGCTGGCTGGCGTAGTGTTGCTTTCGCAACATCATAAAAAAGCTGTTTTTGCTTACTGTCGCGATTGGCCAGCTGAATAATACAGGACGCCGAGGATCGTGGCCAGGTGTTAGCAACTGCTGTTTTTTTAAGTTGTATCCTACTATAGACCGGAAGTGAGGTAACTTCTGGTAAAGACATCAACAGCTGTTAATGCTATCGCGTTGCCAACGCCTAATGAAATTATGTGTCCTTAATGTGAATTCTTTAAAATCCAATTTTGTCGGAAATAAAAACGTCTTTTGTTGCCTGACCAAAGTCAATATTGTCAGAAAATGCTAGCGAATCAATTTTTACTCAGAACAAAAAATTGAATGGAGTTGCTCTCGGTGTCCCTTTCACGAAACACTTTTTCTCATTATCGGCGATTTTTCGTCTACAGGTGAGCATCAAATGTTTACCTGCAGCAAGTCATCCGGGATGATGCCTGCACAAGTGATGCGACAGGTGGCCACAGTTTAACTCTCCGCACATTGGCTGTTACGTGGTCAGAGACATCGCATTTTTTGTTTCGAACTTTTTTTTATTTACAATGGTGCGTACGGCATCAATAAACGTGAATAATTTCGCGGAATTTGTAAAATTCTTCTCATATAGTTTCGCTTCCGGTTCCAGCATTCGGACGGTGGCTGTGGCGTAATGAGTAAGGTTGAGGTCACGTGAGGCACACAAAAACTGGGATATTGAAGCAACTTGTTACTTGCTCTATTTCCGAGTTCTGAAGCAAGCTGGCGCAAGAGTTTAAGTGAATTAAAACGATAAAGTAATGACTATATCGCTGATTTTATCTGGAACACACGACGTCACCTAACATCGGACGTCATAGACATTATTTGGCTGTTTTAACCAAAACCGAAACTACATTAGAGAAGAAATTTAATAAAAAGATTATTTACTAGGCGCAGAGCAATCGCACGTGATAATTAATATGCTCACTAATATCCTGTGCACCGCACAAAAAGAAAACATACAGTAAAAATCTGGTGTTCCTGCCCAGCCGTTGGCACACTATTACGGAAAGGCAACGAGAGAAACTTTTCAGCGTTTGGTTTTCAGCAAAATAAATATAGAGAAAGCGACGAGCAGCGAAGCAACGTTCTATTGCACCTTTAGTGCCATCTAGGTTTGAAATATCAACGGTTGAGCAGTTCGAGCCACCGCTTACGTGCTAATCCAAACTAATCCAAACTCTTCGTGTCTGATGGGTGGCTGCAAGGGCATTTGTTTTTGTTCATGAAGAGCACGGAGTGAGCTGCCGGTCTAAGTATGTGCTAGCCAGGCTTGCTCATATTACGAACAAGAATGATTAGGAGGCAGCACAGCTGCCCACATACTGTTCTCTGGCGGCAGCTATTTCGGCAGGATTACGTGGTCATTCTATTCACAGCGTTCATGGCATTTACGCAGAAAGTGAAGGGCTAAGTTTTTGCACATTGGCTTCGTGGTCACAGATATTCACTGAAAGCGTAATTCGGGTACTGCATCATGTCTATGTTGGCTATATTGTCACTATATGCTTCTAGTGACTGAAATCTTTCAACAAAAAAAAAAATAAAACGTACGGCTATCAGAAGGTTTCCCTTGTGCCTTTGATGAAACCGTAAGAAATGGTTTGTAATGTTTAAAGTTACCGCGTGTCTTCTACAGGGCAGCAAATGGAATGGCAATGAACCTACTTCACTGACATCCAGATCTGGCATGGTAGTCTGACTCAACGTCGTGTAATTTTAAATGACAATGATTAAAGGACGTTTTTGACAAAACACAACACACTGTCTCTGCAAAGACGCCCGCACAGTGAATAAGGTCCTTTAGTTCACTGTTAGGCCGCACTTTCCAGAAACTGGGTAACAACTCTTGAACACCATTTGCAGGGCGTCGTGATGTGTCCGAAGAAGGTCATTGGGGTTAAGTGTCATTAAGGAATAGAAGCAAAGCCTGCAACAGTCACTATAACCTTTCTCTTACACCTTTCAACAGTGTTCCAAACACTAGCACCATGACCTTGCAGTAGTCTGACATCGGTGCCATGAACGGTCACGTCACACGCTTGAAGTTTCTGCAGGTGTCCTGGAGACTAACCGTCGTGCCCATCGCCAAAATTTTAAGCTGGTGTTAGCTCAGCCAGCTCCTTAAAACGCCACAAGCCAGAGTTGAAGTTGAGACTTCCTCAGTCGCGTGTGCAGACCTCGAGTCGGCGGAACTGAGCGTCGCTACAAACATGATGCATATATTCAGGGCGCTGAAGCGTCCTTGCAGACGGACGACTCCGAAGACACTCTGGGCGATGCATGTACGGCTCGTTGAATGTACAGAAGGACTACACACAGCACAGCACTTTCAAACCGCCGCAAGCTTGACGAACAGTGGCGTTGGTCCAGGAATAGTCTTGATATAACTTGGTGCTTGGACATCGCATAAAATATCCACAGCTTGACTTCCACACATAAACCTCTCGGGTAGACAGTGTCTTCAACGAGCGCCTCTTGACAACATGGCGTCTGCGCCTGCCGTCACAGTACTGCAAGAACGAGGTCTCAAGGCGACGCTATCAGGTGTCTTCTATAAAGTTCCGCAGTTCGCATGAGGTGGCAACAGTGTCTTTTTTGGTGAAACAGTCTCGAGAGTTCTTTTGACCGAGCTCTCTGTAACCACGTCTCAACAACACAACGTCTCTCGTCGCGATGATGTGTGTGGGCACCGCTGTACCAGCGCTTGTCGTCAGACACGCCTCAGCGTTGATGCTCTGGAAGGTGTGGCGTAGTTAAACCCAACGGATTGTCTCCGGTCATACGTGACCATCGCCGAACTTCTCGGACACTATGGCCAGCGGTCCTACGGCGCCGGGCTTGAAGGCGTCCTTCTCTTGAAGCGCCCTGGGCGGTAGAAGCACGGGCGCTCCTCCCCGCTGAGCAGTCTCGTACAGCTGCTTCTGCATGATGGCCAGGGAGACCTTGTTGGCCCTCAACAGATCCGACATGCATATCAGCTCGCCCGTGTGGCCGCGCTCCTCGTCCGAGTCGTAGGTTGAGTCCACGTCCGACTCGGAGTTCGCGGCTGTGTCGTTGGCCGTCTTGCCGGACGACTTGCGGGACGGCTTGACGTCGGTCCGGGCCGCGGCTCTGGCTTGCACGCGCAGTTGAGCTGGCGTGAGGGCGTTGCGCCGGAACCTGCGCATGCGTTGAAATGTTAAATCCTTAACTGTCGCAACTTGTCCCACAGTGCTTTGATAACAGTATTGCTAAATGCAATTAGAATTAAATTTAAATTCAATTGAGGACATGAGGGGGGGGGTCAAGAGATAGGAAGAAAGTAGTGCCGGACAGGAAAAAATGGAAAGTTATGACAATGGCGCTGAAATCAAGAAAAAGTGCAGATGGGCAAGGCATGTAACGTAACAAGCAAACTGATGGTCCCTTAACGGAACCATCAGTAACAGAGTGGATTTCAAGAGAAGGCAAACATACCAGGAGGCCGAGAGGGGGGGGGGGGGGGGGTAGGTGGAGCGGTGTAGGTTAGGCGGGGATAGATTAGTCGCTTCTGCCGCAAGACACAAGATGATTGGAGGTTAGTGGAGGGGGGGACTTCGTCCTGCAGTGGGTTCAGTTAGGATGATTATGAGAATGAATCATAACCTGTATCACTTATGGCCGTTTATGACACTACTCGCTCAGTAGTGTCTTGCGTAAGAACTCTCGCGGAAGGCCTAACGGCGGGACGTAAGATTATCCTTGTTTTTGCACTCCTACCTCGCTCTTCTGGAACCTCCCGTTCAGAGCAGCCCTCGTGGTTTTTCTAATTTCGAAGTGCATTTGGATCCATACTGACCAGACTGCTGCGGCAGTTCCTTGCTTGGGATGTTATATAGGGAGTTGACGCAGGTTTTTGAAACAGAATTAACGGAACAGAAATAAAATATAAAACAAAATTTGGAGATGCTTTATATTTTCAAACCAAAGTGAATATAAAGCAGCACAGTCTTCGTTCTGGTGTCACTATACACTGCAGAAGGAACAGGGGCTGTATTTTATTTTGCCCAAGTCGTTTAGTATGTAGTGGTGGTGATATCAGTTAAATGGTGATGGTTAAAGAATGCAGGATGCGCACCTCGTAGGCTTCTGTCCCGTCTTGCGCCTCAGCCTGCACGAGCAGTCCAGCCTTCGTATGAGCCAGTTGAGGAACTGTTTGATGACGATGGAGGTGACGTTGAAGAGGCTGTATATGCAGCAGCAACCGGCAGACAGGATGACGAAGTTGGCCACGTGGTACCAGCTCGTGACCTGCGAAGGGGAAATACAGAGGAGAAAAAAACAGTTTGCGTGAAGAAAGGACGATCGGTCTGCCAACTTCGCCTAGAGGGATCGAAGGCATAGGAGAAACAATGGTGTAGTTGCGCGTGAACGAGGAACGCTCATCCTACGCCTTGGATCTGCAGTTCCCAATGATTAATACTTGCAGCGCCGAAACTAAATCGACCAAACTAACTGGTCACAGTGCGAGAATTATTGACTTCATGGTACAAAGAGCGTTGCGAGAAGGGTTAGGAATCGCTGACAGAAGACACGAATAAGTTTTTTTATGGTTTCTCGTCTTTAATATGAAAAGTTCGAGCCCTAACTGTATAGTGCGCGTCAGCTTGTATGTGATTTGAATCTAGCATGCCATATCCAAATTATTGGTTCGCCCCGAATGCGATATGTTCTCACCCACTACGCTTTTCTTGCCGATGACTGCTTGTACATGTTCACGCCCTTTTTTATTCTCTTCTTGGAAACAAAAAAAAAAGAAAGAATCTATGAGGCGATAATCTGGAGTGCTTCTAGCAGCTTTGTTCTAGTATTGATTGCTCGAAGAGGCTAGACAATTCGCTCGGAGAGAACTTATGGAAGGAGAGCTCGTTTTTTGTTTATGACATGGTTTATAAAAAAAATAAATTATTGACTACAGGAAGGCTGGTGCGGTCATTTGCGACAAATTCAGTAGAGTATTATGAAACTATACAGCGTGGTTTATGTAGTTAGAGTTTTCGTTTTATGCGATGCAGCCTTTCTTTAACGAAAGCTTGCAAGCAGCCACGCGCCGGACAGGGCGATGATTACCGGCCCATGACTTACTTGGAGTAAGTCAGTGACGGGATAATTCATGCTTTGACCAACGAGCATGTTCTTTCACCGTGATTACTTTTCTAGCTCTCTCTATAGTTGCACGTATTTTCTCGGCTGCCGCTCGGGTGTCTTCGGACGGGTGGTAATTATTGCCTCACCCGCTCCGACGCAGATTACCGATGACTTCGATGCTTGCTGTTGTGAGCTCCGTTGATGGCAATGCCTTTTGCACGCACCGACTTACACGAGCTTTGAGAATAATCTCGTACGAAGTAGGAACACCTAATTATTGCCTTTCAGATTCTCTGGTGCATGCATAATCCAGTGCCGCGAGTCGGACTGGATTTGGCTTCAAATTTCTGTTCTTTGTTGCACCACGAATGAGCGTAAGAGCGTTGCATTCGCATGAACACGTTTGGATTAGCGAAATCCACTCGTCCCTACATATCTAGTGAAGCAGCGCAACGGCACAAGGCCAAGGGAAGAAGAGGACAAACACAGCGCTTTCAAAATGCCATGAAAAAATCCTGTCCACACAAGATAAGACATCGTTTCTTCAATCAGGTTGAAAGACTAACCGATGCAAAATGCCCCCTTCATATTCTGGCGTCAGCAGCAGAAGGGATTTTGAAAAAGCTAAAGGGGGGCAACGCTGTCCCTCTTTCTAAACAAATAAATCTGGCAGTTATACCCTATGTCCATGTTGTGTCCCACAATCTGAAGAGAATAGGTAAAAAGGCTGGAGTTGATGTTTTTTCGGCGCCTGTGAGACTCAGTGGCTTGTGTGCGAGGGTAAATGGCCCGGATAAAAGATCAGAATCTGGTCATGACTGCAAGAAAAACCACAGGACGAAGTACGTGCCATGCCAAGATAACGTGGTGTATTCAGTCCCGTTGACGTGTGGTGGTTCATACATCGGCCAAACGGGCCGTTGTCTAAATGAAAGACTTAGAGAGCATGGAAACAACGTTAAGAATGCGGCCCGCCACATAGGTATTCACTGTCGTGATTGTTCCTGTTTTCCGAAATTCAAAAACAGCCACGTAGTTACCAAACACAATGATAAACTTACTAGAGAGATTATCGAGGCATCTGAAATCATGAAGCTGGGTGCGAATTGTATCAGCACCCCTTCCGTAGCCATTTCGTTGAAAGAGCACAACTATCTGATGTCATATGACCGATGTACACGCGATACAGCTGCATGCGCATAGTGACTGGAATAAAACCTTCCGCTCCTCTCTCTTTCTTTTGTTGTTTTTTTTTTCGAAGGTGCTGAAGTATATATATGCTGATTGCATCCGGAATAAAAAATCAGCGCTGTGTTTGTCCTCTTCTTCCCTTGGCCTTGTGCCGTTGCGCTGCTTCACTAGATATGTCAGACCAACTCGCCCACCAGTTCATGTTGTCCCTACATGTATATACACTCCTCCAAAAAAGAACTAAGGGAATTTTTTTGGGGAGTGTAAATTTTTGCCGCATATTTAACTCTCGCTACCTACTTTCCTTTTACAATCTCTGCGCATCTATTAAGCCGGAGTTTTACTTACTTCGTCTCGAGAAGAAAGACAACTCCAGACAGCCATTGCTATGCTCGTCGAAGAAGTAAAATGCCGGATAAAATGGCGTAGGCCTTTCGTTATCTTTTATTCGAATGAAGGGGAAGTTTTGAGAATACTCTCGGGAGCGTAAATAACTGTCCTAAACTTCACTGCCTTTTCAACAGATCTTGTTTCGCCTGATTGAAAGGACATCGTCGATGGGTGTAAGGCATTGCCCCACTAGCCTAAAAAGCATTTAAATTTCATACATTCATTTATCTGCGCATCTAAATGGTCTCACAAGGAAAGCATTAGATGACAGAATAGGCACTTAAAACGTTCTTGAAGCAACTAAGGAGGAGAACATTACTTGAAAATAGCATTTAGAAAAACGCACTTGTAATGGTTAATTAGAGAAAATGGCATGAGGCGCGAACCGAAGACACTACAAACAATAAAATATTGAGGAAGAAACTAAACAATCCATGCACAATGAAGAAAGATGCATATGTGTAAACAACGATGCTTTCAAAATAGCCAGAGGTTCATATTAGAAGCGCCAGGGGTCAAAATTAGAAACGCCAGTCAAGCAGAAAGAATCGGTAAAGCCTGTAAATGTGCATGCATAGAATAGCTTCAGGCTGATAGCATGTTAGCTAGTGGAAGGAACAGTGGGTAATCGCAGATCGTAGATTATAATTACGTAGAGCGCGTATCATGATCATGAAGAGACACTGGTTAGCATCTTACTATATACAGTGACCAGCTTTTATTTGCACCGTTCAGAGGTTGTGGTACGAACAACGCCTTCGGGAAAGTCGCTAAAGCCTTTCGCAGATTTGACAAATAATGAATTTGTGAATGTGTCATAGCGATTAGAAGCGGACATGGAAGTGAAGGGGAACGGCTGACCCACTCCTTCCTTCTCCCATATCGCAGTACCCTCGGTACGGCGCGTAATGCGTGCTTCTCAGTAAGTGTTACCCTCCTTGAGAAGTCCCATATGTGGAGTGAGCTTCCTGCTGACGTGCTATTAGGGGTTAAGGGTGTGATAAATGCCATCCGCTTCCGCAGAAGACGACGACATCGTACCTGGAGGTCCAGTATCCCTGAGCCGTCGGCCTCGGGCTCGCTGGAGCTCACGTCCTCGTCGTCTTCAGCCGTGACGTTGGTGGCTGCGGACGCTTGGAATGGCATAGCGACGGTGGCCCTCTGTCCGGGAACCAGGTCGCCGAATCCTATGGTTGAGAAGGCGACGAAGCAGAAGTAGAAGGACTCCAGGTATCCCCACTGTTCGGTGCGCGCATACAGCACCGATGCCGAGGCCGACAGCACTGCTGTGGCCAGGAACAGGCACAGCATCACCCAGTACACAGAGGGCTTCCAGTCGTCCAGCCGGTCGTCGAACGACAGCTGGAGGGAGAAACAGTGGCGGCGCGGAGCGTGTGAGATATTAGGAGAGGCGAGAGAGAAAACATTAGGGGTGTAGCTATGTTATGCGTGTGTGACAAAAGTCGCGTTTACATAAATGCGACTGAAGTCAACTACAGTCCACTTTTTGAGGGAAAGCGTAAAGACGTCGAGGAAGAGAGTAGAGGACGAGAAACACCTTTCCTTCTCAAAATCTGCTCTTTCTCTCGAAAAGTAGGCTGAAGACGCATTCTGTCTCATTCATGTAAACGCGGCTATAGGACGGCTTTTCGACATCACCCATTAGTATTGGGTTATTATCATCATCATCCGGGTTATGTCTCTAGCCGCCTTTCAGTTTCACTTTAGTCAGCCTACCTTGTGCGCACGCCGGTCACGCTTGCCTGGAATTTCTTAGCCTAAGTCTCAGTGTCTTTTGTCACTCTGACTGTGTTTATGTTACTTTGGTCCCCACTTCTTACCGTAGCACAGCATTGGTTGTACGCCCTAGGCATTGCATTTGTCGCCTAATTACATTTAACTCTGCTGGGTTCGCCTAGAATGTCAGCAACCTTGGTTTTTGTCTGACAGGCTAGGATGAACTTGCAGCGAGGATTGTTACGAATGCCCTTATCTGCAGTCCACTGAGCAGAAACGTGGTCAATGGAACTTTGGACCAGCTTTAACCGCGACGAATTTGCTATTTCTTTCTCCAGGAATGCGAGAGGGGAGAGAAAGGCTTCAATGTAGGGTAAGTGGATAGGTTGGCCTGATAGGTTTTTCTGCCGCGTACTACTTCAGATACGCGGAAGTGGCGGGGAATAGTAGAGACTGGAGAGGATGCATGCGGGAACACAAACGCGCCAAAGGGGCAGACAAAATGTCTTCCGAGTGAGGTTTATTAGACTTTGGATCTTTGTTTCACATGCGCAGTGCCTGCGCCTACAGGCTGGGAAGAGACAAGAAACCAGTATCGCGTCACGGTCCCGAAAATTTTATAAGACAGCAATTTCTTCGCACTGACACGTGACCAGACACGCCAGAAAGTGTCGTGCACAGAGATCTGCGAGAAGTGAGCATTTACTGATGTCTTATACATGGGGAGTACGGGTGGCGATCCAACACTCAATGGAAGACAAGACCACAAGACCATAACGACAAAAGGGGCAGAACCTCATAGTGCTTAGCGATGCCTCAGCGATGGTGTTTGGCCATATGTAACGTTAAAACACAAACACATGTACACAGGAAGAGTCTAGGGCAGATTATACCAGAGAGCATCCAGTACACTTTGACGGTGTGGGTAAAACGAAGGGCAGAAGCCAAGGAAACCACTTCAACGAATATAACCTCGGAAAGGCTGCTGGCCCTACTCTATCCTATGCTTTCCCCGCCCATACAACTGTAAATCTGCCACCTAGCGGCTGTATTAACGCTGCTTCCATCTCTAAATGCGCAATAGAAGAGTCGAGCTGCTCACCTGTGAGTCCCTGCGGTCGAGCAGGCCTCGGCGGCGGAGGTCCCTCTCGTGGAGCGCCTTGAGCAAGCAGGCGAGGAGCGTGATGATGCGCTCCAGGAACAGGTTGAAGAAGAGGATGGCGCCCGAGCAGCCCAGGAAGCCGTAGGCCAGCACCAGGCTGCGTCCTGCCCACGTGCACGGGGTCGTCATGCCGAAGCCTGTGGACCGGGAGTGGAAGGAAACGCGCTGTCACTCTCATGCAACCTGCCACCTTTAGCTTATACGCGCATGGGGCCAGAGAGAGAGAGAGAGAGAGATGAAGAATAACACAGTTAACAACATAGAGTTCGAAGCTTTGAAGGAACCAAGTTGCGCTATAAAAAAGACAGCCACAGGAAAAAGCCAAGGAGACAGACAGAGCGCTCTGTCTGTCTCCTTGGCTTTTTCCTGTGGCTGTCTTTTTTATAGCGCAACTTGGTTCCTTCAAAGCAATGCACCAACTTGCCCAACAAGAAGTTCTTCTAACTAGAGTTCGAATTCCAGTGCTTGTGTTCCTATTTCTCGACGAGCTCGACGATAATTATGTAGTTTGTACGAAATGGTAATAAGGCGGTGGCAAAGCTCGCCGCGCACTTTTCAGTTAACCTTTAAGCCATGTCCAATATTCTTCGACGAAAATTGGCAATATTGGAAAGCTGCAAGGTACTGGTATAGAGATATTGAAGGTAATGGTTCATTTTTGCTAAGGTAAAGGTTCATTTTTGCTATGTGTAGCAAAATCTATTTTTTTAGTGTTTCCATCGGTCGTATCGAGCACGTAAGACTACCATGAAAAACCAATGGGGAACGCTTTTGACGATGACATAAACTTTAATCACAAAAAAAAATCCAAGCCGTCCGACGAGAGATCTGCGGACATATTGATTGTTGCGGCGAAATCTTGAAATATATGAGAAAATTCCGTTCATAAACTTTTTCCCGTTCAAAAATGCTCTTGTGCAGAATTGTTGGTTGCGCTTGCAGCATAGATAGCGATTGATTGTAATTATCGTGACGATGCACACGCTACAGATAATCACAATGAGGGAGAAGTCGATAAGTAGTCATGGCGCTTCCAGCCATTTCTATTTTTTGTAAGGTTTGCTATTCACCGCTCGCTGTTCTATACACGGAACCATACCGCGTGATTTATGCACGGATGCATGTTCATCAGTCATTTGGATGGCTGTAGCTTTTTGTTATGAGGCGTCGTGGATATAAGCCGCTGGGTTATTTTTGCTTTTACTGCCCTGAGGTCAACAAGGGCCAATAGAAACATAAGAGGTGGGCGGGACTTTCCCTGCACCACTGAGACGTAGCGAGAGCCACGGGCCGGCTTATTGGCGGAAGGCTTCTCGGTGTCACTAACATATGACGCGGATAGCTCTTGCCTCCCCAAACCCGGAGCATTTCTTGCCTCTTAGTGTCCGTCTTGCAGCAGGACCGTTGTGTCGAAGCCTTATCATTTTCTTCAGTGCTCACTGCTGCCTCGGGAAACACCGAAAATAACGCTCGAGGTATGCTCACGTGTTGTCTTCTTTTGCTTTTTAGTTTCTTATCACCAAGCTCTAGCCAACCACATATATGCCCTCCGTTGGTTAATTTGAACGGATTGCATTTGTAACCTATTACTGTTTCTCGGTCCAAGTAGAGCGGGCAGTACCGGGCAGTAAACAAGAAATTGCCGACGATTACGCTTCTCGGTAATGCAATTTTTGAGCGCTGTTACAGCGGTACTCGAACAGTAGACGACCGCATACGTAACACGCAGTGCCGAGCGGAAGCGGTTCTGAGATTCGACTTGGGCAACGCGCACAGCGTTTCGCCGCCAATAAGCCTCACCTCGAGCGCACAGCGCGCGCTAATCCAGCGCCATCTTTTGAGAGCGGCGCAAACCTTACCAATGACGTCATCGGTGAGCAGACGACGGCGCGCGCTACCGCCTTATTCTCGTCCTCCGCTTTCGTCCTAGCGCTCTCTTCGCTATCGCCGTCTGTCATCATCCGCTTCGCTCCGCCTTCGGTTACGCCAACGACGGTGAGGTACGCCTGCCGCTCAAACCGGGAACGGGTGTCGAAGAGCTGTGCTCTAAAAACGCCGAAGCAAGCAGGTAATGCGAAAAGACTGCAAATGAAGATTGGTGTTGAGGAAAGGAAAGGCGCAGTCTTTGTCGCACTTCTCGGTGGACACCTCAACCGCGCCGTCAGGGAAGAGTTGAAAGACGGAGCGAAAGAAAGAAGATATAAAGAGGCGTCCTAGAGTGGAGGGTGCGGATTAATTTCGACCACCGGAGGTTCTTTTACGTACGCTGACAGTGCAGAGCCCACAGCCGACTTTTGCATTTCGCCTCCATCGAAACATCTTGAACGATACGATATGGTTGTGGCGCATGTGTTTTTTTTTGAGGGGGTGAGGAAGGTATAAGAAGCAGTGTTTCTTCGAAATAAAAACCAGTTGCAAGTCAGCGCTTGTCTCTTGTCCCGGTGTTTTGCGCTGTTACGTCACAAACATCGAAACACGCCTCTCGCGGCTTGGATATATTCCGAAGAGAGGCCGACCAAGCGGAAAACTCGTGACCAGGAGAAGAGGTAGACATTAAGCCTTCGTCAAGCACCCAATCACCCTGGAACAGGAGCAGGCACAATGAACAAAAATTTGGAGGACGCTCAAGCTTAGTCTTTAAGAGTGGGACGCGACAGAGTGTTGCAGCGTTACCAAGGAGTCCACGGAAGGCCATCGCCCGATCACTGGGACACCATGGCACGTAGACTTCACAGTGAATAGTTTAACTAATATGTTGTTTATTAAACGAGAGTCGTGATGCCGTACTCGCCTTGTTATTTACCTGGGTTACCTTGGATGAATACTCTTACACTATCTTTTTTAACAACTTCGATGGCAATCAAATAAAAAACACACTCGTCGATCCTTTAATTGGAGCTAGTGCGACCAGGACAGGCTTACAGTGATTTATTTAGTGCCATCTTCATCAATGGAGAGTCTAGTGGTACCATTGGATGCTGTATCGTGCTCTATAAAAATTTCCACTTTTCTTTTTCAACAACGATGTTGCATTTTGCTCAGGCAATTCCCTTGGTATTTCGATGGCCGATGTTGCATTTTGCTCAGGCAATTCCCTTAGTATTTCGATGCTGTCGCTTTTGGGCTTGAATTCCTGCCGGGATAAAATGGGATGACCGGTAATTTGGAGCTCAGCACTGTTACCTTGTTTTTTATTATCATAGAGTTGCCATTTCGATCCTGACCATGCGATTTTCTCGTATTATTTCGGCAGAACTGAATTAAAAAAAATTGGCTGTGGTTTAGCTCTGGTTAAACCTGCAGTGACGCGACAGTTGTTGTTGTTGTTGTGACTGAGAGAAGGATGAAGAGGAAATTGCACGGGCCTGCTACTGGCTCGAGCCAAACCACCACCGCTGCCACGTGCAGATAGAGGAGAATTAAAAGATCAGAGGAAAGAGAAAAAGGAAAGAAAAGACGCGCGTCGCAGCAACAACTGCGTCCGCCGGAGCGGACGCTGCTCAAAAAGAAGCGGCCGAAGCCGCGCTTGCCGAAGCGAGAACAGATACTCCTCTCCGCCGAGCTGCCTACTTATACAGCTACGACACCTCTCCCCCTCTCCACTCGCCCCCCCCCCCCCTACCACTCGACACGGCGCATGCGCACAGCTGTTTCAGCTCGGTTTCGCCGGTGCGCCGCGCCGCCGGCAGCAGCAGCTGCTCCGTACCACGTGAACAACCGGCTCAAGGCCACGCCGCTTAGGGGGTGCCGCGCTGAAGGCTCCACGAGCTGGCGTAGTGTAGCTCTCGCTACAAAAAAAAATCATGAAAAATTTGCGCACGTGCTCAGCTTAGTGTTTCGGCCTGCGTACAACTATCGGAAACCAGCTCGACACCTTTAAACAGCTATCTCGCTAATCTTGCACGCAAAGTAACTTCTCCTCAGTGCCTCCTGAAGAACGCCGCTTCTCCTTTGTACGAATCGTACTACAGCAGAGCACGCTTTACAGGCGCAGACAACGAGGCCGACCTGTAGCGCGCCAGCTGTTCTCCGCACTGAACGCAGCCAGGTCAAAGATTTTATTTTCAATTTTGCCGCCTGAGCCCACTTGATTGTTATCATTTCGTCACATTCGTGGCACTATCGAACGTGGCTCCTCTGACGAATTCAGCGCTTGAGGGCGCTGTTTTGCGGCGCGCGAGCGCATGGTCACGTGAATTTTCTTCATATTTCGCACGCTTCAGACTAAAACGGGTGAATTAGATGTTTTTTTGGCGGCTCTACAATTTTGCACTGGAATTTCTGCTGGAATTGCAATAGCTAAAATAATTTTCTTCAATTCTTGTAATTATTCAACCGAACAAAATACAAAAATACTATGACTTACTACATACAGTGGTCATCAGCATGGTTGATACCTTCTTCACTTATTACCCTACGGTATATTTTTAAGCCTTGGTTAAACTTAGCTGCCACACCTAGTATATATACGTCCAAAAGCGCGCATCGACTCATACGGACTGCTTCTCGCAAAAACCTTGTGTGAATAAAAACGTTCTGCATGCCTCCTAATCAATGTAGAATTGTCGAAACAAAAATAGAAGAAGGGAGCTGGTTTTTAATTTTGATTTGAATTCCTGTTTATAAAATTTTTCGATTCTTTTGAATTTTGAGCACTTCAGGTAAGTGCGTGATTGTCGTTCCAAATTTTCCCGCACTTCCGGTTCGTATGACGCCAGGAGAAGAGCCGTAGCTGGCCGAAGAAACGGCAGCACCCGAGACGAGATATATTTACACTTCCAATACAGAACTCCATCTGGCAGTGGGAATCATAGTATTGAATAGTAGTTGTTTGCAGAGACAGTGTCGGGCCTATATTTGCTTTGTAAAAAAAAGTGAAGAAAAAATATCGCTCACGGAATTTTGATTGCGAGAGAAATAGCATATTTGCACACCTGATTTGCGCATGAAAGTGAATTCATATCGGCCAAATATTGACACTGAAGCTGCTCTGTTTGATTTGAAGATCGGTCCCTGGTGTAATTAAGGAAAGTTTAAAAAGTTTCGAGAGAAGAAGCAAGTAGAATGTTAAGTAAGTTGAGTAAGGGCACATCTGAAGAAGTTGAGCCAAGAGTGCACATTGTGTTAGCGTAATCACATTCAACGCACGCCGTTCCGTTCCATAAGTTTCACGTATGAATATTTGAGCTTCTGCACGAGCTGAAGTTCCACTGATTATGAATTTCAGGTTTTCGCATTCGTGCAATAACGTTCTAATCCGAACCTCTAAAAAGAGCCCTTTCATGCAGGAATCGAAGGGAGAACCGCTGGAGAAGACGCAGGAAAAAAAATAAAACAGATAACTCGAGGATTTTGTGTTGCTTATAACAGTGTAAGCTAAAATTGTTGTTGCATATTGTTCACCCTTGCGCTTTGTTTGCAGAACAGAGCTGTTTTTATATCTCCTGATCACTTCGTCGAACGAAAACTTTTTTTCTCTTTTTTTTACTGCACATTTGCACCGATGTGGAGAATCCCAGTTGACTAGGTGTGCAACGGGCCAGTGTTAAGTAAACAGGCTAAGCTTTGCGACCATTCCCTTCAAAACGCTGACCACAGAGTCCTTTTCGGTGTAGACGCCACGAGCTTGACACGAGTGACGGGAATGTTTTTAAATGTAATTTTATCCCCAATAAATCAGTATTTTGCTGGCCTACAGGCGTCAATATAGACAAAAATGCCAGGGAATCAATATATATTTTTTTTACTGAGAAAACAAATTTTACGGAATTCTCCTAAGTCTCCTTTTAACAGGAAAAGAAGCTAATGTTGGAGAGTGCATGATTAGCTTCGTGTTCAAATGCGGTGCTTTCTTTTGCTAACTAGTGAACGCTGCTAATAATATTTCTCAAGTTAGTCACTGTGGTAGCCCATCTTCCGCCATTTCTTCTGTAGCCAGGTTTTACCAGTAGTACTAAAGTAAACTTTTTTTTCGGAATTTTTAGTGTTATGTGCACCTAGGGCGCTAATTTTACAATTACTGGTTTTTAATATTACGATTTCTAATCCCTTTGAGAGCTTACAGGAAATTTTATGCCTGCGTGTAAAGAGCTGTTGGTGTGTTCCTTTAGAAAACTAATGATTTGACTTTCATGACTACCGCCATATTTTATTTATTCGGAAAAATATTTGTTAACAACCAGAATGATAAATGGCGCATAAAAGACATACACAATTAACGTACTAGGAATACTGCAATTGCTGATTGGTGTTTTTTGGCTATTGAAGAAATATGGCAGTTCTTAGGTGAAAATCAACACAGGGCACTGATGCGCAGTATATAGCCTCAAAGCCTGCTCCATGTTTCTTCAATAGCGCGAAGATGCAAGAACATTTTGAAAGCCGTTATTGACCACGAATTTTCCTATTGTTCCACACTGCCTGCTTTTCTATTATTGCTTTGTTCCCCTTCATTTGTTTAGTAATACAGGCGTATTTATTATGCGCGCATTATGCGATAGAATAGAATCCTCGTTGGCTCAGAAACCTGGCGACCGCAGTCGTCACTCCTGGCAGGTAGCCGCGCCTGCCACCCGTCAGCCGTCCACCTCTCCCCCTAGTCCCTCTCTCCTCTACTCTCCCTCTCCACTTGTAGGGGAGAGGAGAGAGACGCAGGATCATGAATGACTCAATTCATACGAAAATGACCAAGGCTGACGCATCAAACTTTATGAAAAGAAGCGATGAGAATCAGAGTTGGAATAGAATCAAATGTGGGATAGAAGTGGAATTGGAATATATTCAGATTTGGAATAGACTGGCAAGCGAGAGAAAAATGTCGTCGCATTTTCTGCGCATTAATCCAACTTATCGCCACTAAAATTTTTAAGCTTTGTGATTCGACCGAAGTACATTTTCTCTAGTTTATATTATCGCGCACTCCCACAACGGACGTTTACTGGCAGATAATGACTGACGGCTATGCTGACTGTGAGACATTCAATGGGCTACGCTAAAGTGCCTCCGTGTAATCTGCAGCGCAGGCTAGCTTATAGGCATATTGCCTAGTAGTTATCTTCATGTAGTTTCGGTCTTCCGTACTTCATATCTACGCGGAGAATTTATACGCTTAAGTGAGTGAGCGAATGAGTGGGGGAGTGGTTGAGTGAGCGGAGTGAGTGAGTGAGTGAGTAGGCATTATTAAATGCAGCTGACAGGATTGCCTAGTTGTGGTGGATGAGGTATAAGGCCGATGAGCTTACATTCGACCTCTAATGCTTGCCTTGCGTGCTAATTCCTATAGGGACAGCAGAGTCGGCTGGACTAGCGCGTCCTTACGCGGTGTAGTCTACCCACGGTCGAGACCAAATAAAAACAAAACAAACAAAAAAACAAACATTACCACATGCGTGGATCGAACGAGGTGCGAAAACGAAGAAATAATCGAGAAACTCTTTGCGAATAGACAAACTTGGTGTGACTCTAAACGCTCCCAGTACGGTCAGTGGGCTCAGGCGTTGCGTAGGACTCGAAAGAACACCGACTTATGCAAGTAAACGGCGTGAATAGAACAAAATCTTGGAAACAAAGCTTGAAATAAACGCGCTAAGATAAGGTAGGAAAGGATAAAGACGTCTAAATAAATGCACGAGAGATCAGACGAAACGAAGACGCATGAAAGAAAGAAAACATCAAGAGCAAAAGGCGCACGAAGAGAGAATGAATAAGCCGTAACACTAGAAGCTCCGCGTACTCCCAGAAACAGGGTCGCGCATGCAAGATTTACCGCTCTTAGCTTTCTGTATTTTTCTGGCACCATGGCTTGGGGGGTTGGTAGGCATAGCGTACCTCCAACATCTAAGTCCTCACTCTTGCTTTCCCCCGGAGGCTAATGGAGAGTCAGGCGTGCCAGATTTGTGGGGGCCACTTCGAGGCGCATAATTCAGTAAGGATATAAGCGAAGACGTGACACCGCGGGGCAGATATATATATATATATATATATATATATATATATATATATATATATATATATATATATATATATATATATATATATATATATATATATATATATATATATATATATCATGAATATTCCGTGCAGCGTTCTCCTTGAACCCACTGCGTACGTGCGTGACAGGACGTGAAGCAGTAAAAAAAAGAGAGCATTACTCGTTGAAGCACTCAGAAATGCACTTAAATTGGTGCAGTTTGCAAGGTCATGGTTGGAAGGGTCTTTGATTTGAACGCCGTCATTCCAAGGATATTCGGAGAAGAGGAGAGCAGTTTGCGAGGGAGGGGTAATGAGAGATCGATGGTGAGACCATTTGTAATGCAGCGCAAGTTGCTATGCTGATGCTGAAGACGGTGATTTCGGGGATACAGGCGTTATTTGAACAGACAGCACAGAAGTGGCTGACGTGATTTACGGGTCTGACATGACTGTGCCGAAAAGCTCGATAGGACGACATCGGAAAATTTCAGCGCGGCAGTAACCAAATGCTTGCGTTGTTTCGCACTAATCTGTCATCTGTAGTATGTGCCGCTGACAAATACGCTTTTGCTACGGAGTGAGTGCTCTGATTAATGACATAGAACAGAGTGCACAACTCTGTTACGCGAATGCGGTACGATGTAGATCGTCATGCTGGAAACGGAATGCGCAAAGTGTTCGTGTCGCTTGCATATTGCGACCTGTACGAATTTACCCAAGCAGCGCAGATAATTGGCACAATATTGGAAGCGTATGGGTAAATGGCGGCCCTACAAAGGGCTGGAGTGAAACCAACCAATTGCAATATTGGGCCGATTAACTGTGCTGTTTGGATACTGATAAATGTGAATCTCACTGATTCACATTTTAAGCTGCACAGACTAGAGTGTATTTTTCTGCTTAAGCAGTACTTGTTCTGCGTAAGCGACAAATATTTTGAGCCATTCAATGCCTACACTGCTGGCAGGAGGGCTAACGTGGGTGAAACTGAACCCTAAATTATTAGGGACACAATTACAGCGATTGCTCAGCTGCCTGTATCCTTTCTATCATGTCCTGTTTGAATCACTTTATCCGCAACATACCATGGCTCACGAAATAGTCAAGATCTCTACACTAATACAGCATTCGATGTCAAGAACCCATGATGCCACCAAGCTCATTGCCCTCAACTCTTCCTCTCCACTACTGCTATGTCAGGCTAGCGGCGGCTCAGCCGGATGACACGCCGGCTTTCGAGCTTCAAGCCATAGACAGTGCTTCGTTAGTGTGTTTTTAAGTAAAATTAATTCCCCACTTAATAGTTCGTATGGGGAAAGAGATCTTTGCCTGGCAGATTATTGCGGCGTAGTTAAACCAGTTGACCCTGTTCCAATATGCTTTGCTTGGGCAGTGGTCTTCCTTGCACTGCATCCAACTGAGGCCGCTCCAAAGTGCGCAGATACAGGATAGCGAAGCATCCTTCCTCCCACGGGTCTAATGGTGACATACAGCTTTCTTTAACTTATCCTCTCTCACCTTCAGAGCGTCTTCAGGGAAAATAGCTTGCTGCTATGCAGCGATTATCATTCTTGCATACGACGGATCTCTTATCCGCGCGCTTATTTGTTTTTCATTTGGCTTGGTGTTTCCGATGTCACTCGCTTTTATTAAGACGCGTTGTTGTCGATGAGATGAAGAAACTCCTTTTTTTTCAAGGGCATTTGCGATAGCTCCGGGCCTGGTAGCGAAAGGCTGTCTTAATAATAATAACAGCAGCGGTGTCGCAGAACGTAAAAAGAACTGAAAGCTGCTGTCGGTGTCGCGTATATTTCATTAAGCGCGACGACGTTAAAATGCATTAGGCCTCTTTGTCTCAGAACTCGGAGCCTGAAGGAGAGAAAACAAAGAAAGAAGGCAAATACGGGGAGGCTATGAGGACCTGATGAAACTGGAGACGTGTAGGTAGTGAGTTAAAAGCTTTGTGGGCAGCTAGGCCTAAGGTATAGCCCAGGAGCTATCCGGTGAAAGGTTAACTAATTTGTGCCGCGAACTATAGCTCAACGCGGTAACGCTTAACCCGAAAACGGGGACACGCAATTTGTCAAAAGAGAACTCTGAAGAAGTACACACTCGCGATGAGTGGCGCCGCGCAGCGGTGGCGAAAGAAGACGGGCAGACTTCCATTTTTCAAGCGTGGTTCTTCGAAATCCCCAAAAGGCATAGACGCGAACGATAAAGGGGACGGGCTGCTTTCAGTGGTATGCGTGTTTTCTGAAGCTCTGTAACCCCCTCCCCCCTTCCTTCAGCGCAGGCAGATCAGATCCACACAAAAACCGTTAGAGACATCTATTATATGAGCTCAACCAAAAGATACTGCGCTCTTTGAGGGGCCGGATGTCTGGAGTATGAATGTAAACGCGGGTTTGCTTTCACTGCTCATTGCAAACGAATCGAGCTTCATAGAATTTTCAGAAGGCAAAGCGGAATTAAAAGAAGGCGAAGAGTTGTAAAGGCGCAGGACTTACATGCATCGTCCTTTACATTATTCCTTACATGCATCGTTCTTTACATTATTCCTTACATTACATCCTTACATTAAATCCTTACATGTTCTACGCCAAGTAGTAGGGACGATGTCTCGAGATGGTGAGCTTGCAGATCATGAAAACAATTTAGCTTTACATTCAGCTAGCTTTCAGTGAAAGTTCGATTGGAGGAGATACAAAGTCGAGTTGATGTCCGTGAACGTCTTTTTTTTTATTTGATACAGAAGTAAAAGCATGGACGTAGGACTTCTTGCCGCTCTTACATTGTGAAGTTGGAGTCCTTTAAAGCCACATCCCATCATGTGAGTACGCAACCGACAATATTAGCTCGACGCTTATTTTCACGCCTGTATTGCGAATTCACAATACAGTACCACAAGTAAACACTCAGAATAATCCAAACAAGTGAAGGCTAACTGTAAACTGCTTCCTCGCATAGGAATCGATGAAAACCCCCAGAAACACCAGCGGGCGGCGTTCGCGGATGCCTCAATTCTTTCCACTAATGTAATTAGCATCCTAGTCGAAGATTACTAGCTAAACTTCGCTCACCTGTCTACGTTTTCGACAAAAAGAATATTCACTGAACGGTATTTTGACGAATTAGTTGACCAGTTCGTAACCTGACTGCGTAACCTTTTAATCTTGCTAACAGCTGCACTCCCTTTCTAACAAGAGAGCGTTAGTAACGTCATGTTGGAAAAAAGAAATGCCCGGCGTCGGCGTTGAAGACCGTTTGAAGACTCGCAGCCGGAGCGCACGGAACACGCATATGGAATGTGGCTTAAGTACTTAGGTAAAAAATTTAGGCGGTAAACCTTTATTTATGGCAGAAAAGAGCAGAAATTTGGACGAATGTCGAGAATAGAATCCATGTAAACCCGCAAACCGTATCTGCGCAATGAGCGCCGAACAAAGGGTGAATAGCGTAGAACGCTGTTGCACCTGCGGCAACGACCGCGTTATTACTGTAATGAACTGCCTTCATGCTTTGCGTACCAAAGGTTTCAACACTCGCGCAATGTGGGAACTAACAGGCGAGTGTGTTTTTCCTTCCGCAGTTCGCTATCAGCCGCTCGGTGGAGTAGCCAACAACAGACGGGTGCGAGTAAGTGAGACTGGGAAACGGAAACCCGTTAGAGTCAGCGGTTCCCGAATGGCAAACAAGGAAAAAGAAAAGAAAGAACCCAGATAACATGGCGTTGTATTAACGCAACCTCGTATATAAAGTCTGTCTGTGGTTGGCTATTCCTGAACTAGTCAACGTTCTTTGGTTTCTTGCTTTGGTTTGGCACTGTGCACAAAGTTGCGCTTTCACTGACCGGCCGGCAAGGCAATTTCCTCTCTTCCCCTTTTCTTTCCCTAAACTGCAGACAATAGTCGCATTTCCTGCATCTAGTCAGGGCTATCAGCAGACCCTCTTTTCCCCGCGAACTTCCGATGGGAGACCGGATGAATGTGACCTGCTTCCACAGTCGGAAACGGGAGGAAAGGTTCGGAGTTGGGGAGATAGGGAAGGACAGGGGAGAAAGGCGTTGGTGGATAGGCTTACCGGCATCGCACTCTGCTGGCTGTCGGTCAAAAGAGCCGCGCCTCAGCCCCATCGACAGAACGCGTGCTGTGAAGCCAGCCGTTCTTAATGATGCCCCTTTTCCTCTCTCTCTCTCACCCCCCAGTTCGCATCTGCAAGCACGCTGGGAGCTACAATGAAGGAAGAGGCAGGCAGGGAGTTCGGTGCTGAGATTTCGTTGCGTTCTCAGTCGGTAGGCATAACACGCTAATGAGTTCCCCGGCCGTTCTCGCCAGCATTCCCTTAGTCAATGCTTTGCTTGTCCTCACCCTTCATCGCCTGCGCCTTTCAAGACCGGCTCGTTAGCTACGTCTCAGTGGGAGCGGCGTCGTCACGCCGTGTGTTGTGTTTGGGGATGGGAGGCATGAAAAAAGAGAAAAATAGGGAACGACTGCTGTACTTAAAGGAATTCTAAATGGCAGAGTACTCATCCTTCCTCCCTTCGTTGGTCGCGCTCGCCCAGCAATCCCCATGCCCTCTTTTGCTATAGAAACAAGTCTTGAGAACTGCACCTGTGTCCAGGTGCGATTGAGGAAGTAAGGAGTTCGGTGCGAAAGTTTCGGACTTGCCGAAACCTGAACTTAATTTGAGAGAAAGACCAAGTAAGGTTCGCGGTGTCCTCGCGTGAGCTATGGAAGTTCCCTCGTCAGCTGGAGTTGGCAGGCGCTTTGACCGATTGGGAAGTGGCGAAGTAAGACCTTGAGGCTGAGGTGGTTTCGCACAGTGCACCCTTCTTCCGTTGCTTTCATCAGAGCCAAGCTCCTTTTTGCTTGCTAGTTCATTTTCAAAGCTTAAGGAACAATAAAGACAAATATATCCAATTATTGTTGTCGGTAATAATTGATTCTCTCGTTCTTTCTGCCTATGTTGATGTTTGCTCGACAGCAATAGCCGCAACTCGGCGCGGTGGCTCAGTGGTTATGGCTACTGAGCCGTAGTTCCCGGGCTCGAATCCTGAAGCAATGACAGCGTTTCGATGAAGGCGAAACGCAAAAGGCGCCCTTGTGCTGTGCGATGTCTGTGCACGTTGAAGATCCCACTGAGGTAGAAATTATTCCGGAGCATTCGACTACACTCTAAACACGAAATCGCCTATATGAGGGTAATGAGGGTGTAAGCTGTCTTCTAGCGCGTTACCTTTTATAAAATGGAGTGTATTAGAGGACAGATGCTCTCTGTTTAGAATGTACGGCACCTCTTTCTCTCTTCCCTCTTTCACTTCCACCTTTCTCTCTTCCCTCACGGTGCTGTTGAAGTAAATGAATTGTAAATTGGTTTTTGAGGAAAGGAAATGGCGCAGTATCTGTTTCACATATCTCAGTGGGCACCTGAGCCGCGCCGTAAGGGAAGGGTGGAAGGTGGGAGTGAAAGAAGAGAGAGAGAGGTGCCGTAGTGGAGTTCTCTATCTTGAATTGTGACAGTTACTGCGGCTTTCCTTTCCTTTAAAGGCAATTTCCGGTGGGTGCATTTGTCGCCGAGAAAATTGGATAAAAAAAAATCTCACCACGGTCACAAGTGTGTAAAGCAATGTTTTAGAGTCGCTGTGGTATAACAACAAAGAATTTTACCCCAAGATGTACTTTTTCTCGCGAAGTCAGAAAGCCAGAGGTGGACTCAGACTTGCACAGGACCACAGTGGTACTCTGCAGTGGGCTTCGGTGGAGGGTTTTGGTTGTTTTCGAACAAACCACCACCCGCAGCCGACGTGGATGCCCAAGCCACTAGGCCAAATGTCGCATATCACCCTCTCTGTCTCTTTCCCCTTCCCTAATTTTTCGTAAACGCGGAGTGGGGGATTTCCCTGTGGTCACTTCGTTGGAGGGGATTATGGCTCTTTCTTCTGCTGCCCTCTGCGAGGATCACTGTTCAGAGCCAAAGAGGTATTTTTCTCTCTTTACTTTGTTACCCGCCATACGAGGCAGGTGGCGTTGCGGACGCCAACGAAGTAGGCGCGAAACTGAGGAACGAGCTCTAAAATGCTCTAAACACTCTAAAGTCTTTGTGCCAGTCGAAAAATACCGGCGACATCCATTCCAAAACACAGGGCAATGAATTTTTCAATGCACAACCAAATCGCAGTTTTGAGACCTTATAACGAGCGCTAAAACGCTGTAAGCGCTCTAAAAAGCTATAACGAGCGCTAGAATGCTGTAAGCGCTCTAAAAAGCTTTAACACTAAAATCTTTGCGCCAGTCGGAAAATACTCACGACATCCATTCGAGAAGGAGGGGTTGCCACTGTTTTGAAGCAGGTGGCGATGCAGCGTGTCTTCTGTAATCCGCGACCGAAAATCGGTGTCGGCGCAAGCATTTTACTATCGAAAGCGGCCGGCGGTGGCGATACCTGTGTTTCTAATGAGACGTCGTTAAGATTTTTGTTTTGCTGAAAACCCGGCGTTAGTGCTGGGAGCAAATAAGCTGGTGACCCGCATGACGCCTTGGTCACGTGACCGTGTGACATTGCAGCCTGCCCAGTGGATTGTGAGCAAACTGCCTACCGCAGCATGTGGTAGTTAAATTAACGATTGGTCGCGAGGGTTTTCTCGGGAAGAGCAACCTGGGTCGTACAATCCCCACCGATGGCAGCACCTGCCATTGCAGGGCAGTGGAGCATCGCTTAACAGCTGCACAACTGCACCAGTGGTGGTATAAGGACTCCCGGCGATCTATGAATGTAAAGTCGAGAGTGACCAATTCCGCATATATGGACATGTAGGCCGAACCTAGGCGACTGGGAAGGAGTTACTTGCGCGGGAGGGATATTCAATGCTATAGCTCGTTGTACTCTGACAGGCAGGCTAAGCGTTACGTGGAGGTGAATAAAAGAACAGCATGCCTTTATGCAAATTGATACGCAAAGAGGACGCTAGGCCACTGAAGGAACCCGTTAACGCTATCACTTCATACCCGTAAGGCGGAGCTTAAATGCACCTTCCAGTTTGTTTTTCGGTCTTCTTTAGCCTATAAAAGTTCCGTTTTCGGCTGACAGTAGTTTCTTTCTGATTAGAACGTGGCGCCCTATAGATAAAGTCCAACTTCCATTTGTCCTCACTTTCGCTTTAATCTCTCAGCGAGCCCCTGCGCAAGTCGTCAGAATTTCGCGTTGTTCTTTTTCATCTAATTTCTTTTGACGCTGCCGGTGATTGTATTCCAGAGGCGGCTTCCATTCGCATACAGTCCCAAATGATTACGATTCCAGTCCTCACGCGTCAGTGGCGCAAGCGAGGACGATATCTAAGCCCCAGAAATCGCACTTCAGCTATAAAGAAGTCCGTAACAGATAAACTGCTCGAAATCGACCCGGAGGAGCAGGTCTCTGCCTGGAAGTCAGTCCTTCGCTAGTAATCAGTTCAAATCTTGGAAAGTCTGGAGCCATTAGTTCAACAGGCGCCGCAGGGAAGTCTCCAGGGAGGTATGGCAATTCGAAACTCGTATAAAATGTGACGGGCTCGCCGGTCGTCCATTTGCATGTGTGACTCCGCTGGGAAAACGGCCATGAGGCGAAGGAGCGCTGACGAAACCACGTGCGCAGCCTTTTCAATCATCCCACTTTCGAAACTCCCAGAGGGAATCCCCGCCCCCGCCATTTCACGTCGGGAAAAGTACGCTACCTCCCTGCATCTATCTCTCCCCATCGCGTCAATCTGTTGATGCAGTTTCTTGCATGCGCCGCGAAAGCAGCGCCGCTTTTCAACTGCGGCAAAGTTTCGCAACATGAAATACGTAAGGAGTTGTGAAACGATTGTGGCTCGCTCTCGTTCGCGTTGCTTTGCTGAAGCAAACACAAAGAAGACTGTTGTGAACCCGCATGCGCTACCGACACGTGTCGTGCTTATGTCACACAAAGTTCACCGACCAAGCCATATGTTAGCGGCAGTGGTCTCGATGACGTCACCAGCCAAGAGGCTATAAGAACTACTAACTGTTAATAAAGCTTGTTCGTTCTTGGCCAACCTCTTGTCTATTCACTTCAGTGGCGACAAGGGTGGAACTACTGCCAGGCAATTAATAAGTAAGGTAATAAGGTAATAAACTGAACTTAACTGCCTGCTCCATGGCGGCTCACGCTGGACCGCCGGGTTCCGACGAAGCGGAAGACAGTTGAAAAGCCTGCCAGGTACTTCTGGAGTCCTATTTTGAAGCCTACGGAATCGATGACTCGAAGAAACGACGGGCGCTTATAACGGCAGATTTAAGTACAGCAACAGTCGGCACGATAACGGGCCGTTGCGCGCCGGCCAAGATTCAGGAGCTCACCAACGCGAAGTTGGTTAAGCTACTGACGGAGCATTGTGCGCCTCAGAGCAATGAAATGGCGGAGTCCTATAAGTTCTTCACGAAGTTCTTCACGTGTTTAGGAACTCCGGGATTTCTAGTTCCCTTGTAATTATCAGCTCCAAAATCCGGTTAGGACTGGATAAATGAGTAATTTGGCGAAATCAGTAAAGGTGAACGGATTATCAGTTTGAAATTAGTGCAGCAACCTTGTCAGTACAGTAAGAGATAATTGATGCACAAAAACTGAAGGACTGTGATTGAAGAAGAATAAGACACAGGCACGTGAGAGTTTGATGTTCGAACAAATAAAGTGTCGGAATCACTGGGTCTTCCACACAGGTCTCCAAGAAGCCGCGAAAGCGGAACCTTCGATGCGCTGTACACTGAGCGTGTTAAGCCAAGACGTTACAGGACCGCCTTTTTAACGCGAAAACACTAAGGAGCTCGTGAGGCGGAAAACACGGCGTCGTCGCCGCGGCTCCGTCGCGTCGTTAGTGCAGGAAAAATCCCAGGAGTAGTAGCCGCAGAGGCCTTGCGCAAGCTTTCGAATTCTAGCGCTTTCCACTTCTAGCACCAGGAGCGCTGTCAGTGAGTACGACGTCATCGTTCGTCCTTGGGGAAGCGAAGTGGAAAGTTTTTTTAATGCGCAGGGAGTCCTCTGGAGCAGTGTGGAGTGATGACGTCATTTGGATGGTATAAAGAGCGGGCGCTCACTTGCTCCTGACACACTTGTCTAGTAGAGGCGATAACGTCTACTAGTTTGGTGCTTTCTTCTGAGTCTGCGCCCTCCCTGAAAGCTGATGCGCCATCTACATCGACGGGTGCTCGACAACGAGGGAATGCTACTGCGTTTCACTGGAGGTGGAGTTTAAGCGTCTGCAAAGTTTTTCTTTTTATCGATAGCTGTTTCACACAGAGAAATATAATAGGAAAAAATCTGTCATATAAATAAAAAAATAAAGGAAAACACAGACAGCACAAAACAAAGCAACATCTTTTCACGTGTATAGGAGCTCTAAAAAGCATTGGCAGCTTTGTACACTAGTCAGCGGTTCAGGATCTAGTTCGCTGCTCAAACTGCACTGAGTGTGCTCCATCGATTTGTTCGCCCACAAACCAGCAGCAGTGAGCGATCTAGGCAGACAGGTTTAGGCTGTCATAGTATAGCGACGAGCCGTGAAATTTGCACCTGCAGGCTCTCTCAGAACCAAGGCAAAAGGAAGCTCTATAGCTTAACGCGAGCTGTTCCCCATCAATATTCTGAAGCAAGACCTTGTAAAAGCGCATTATGCCGAGGTTCCTTCAACGACTCCAAGAAGAAAAAAGGAACGAAAACAAGTAAAATGCAATGAACTGATAAAGAAAGAAAGGGGCTGTGTGTTTAAAATAGTTCCGATAAAAAGAAATACTGTCGCTGCAACGATAGACGGGCAAGGAATGGCTCACGTTCTGTATATTGTCAATGCAAGATTTAGAGGCGTCTTCCCGCATTGAAGGAGTTCCTCACTTACATTACTTTTTTGTGCAGAACGTACCGCCTTTAACTGAACCCTTCCGAGCACAACCCCTCCCTCTTACCATGTTGCTCGGAGCATCCGCATAAATTATGCATGCGCGAGTGATAGGTTGAGACATTCATGACAAAAGAAGGGCTATACTGGAACGAACTCGCATAGGCCAAAACGCTTTTGAGACAACGGTCGAAAAAGAACAAAAAAAAAACAAAACAGATATGCTGGTTTTGGGCGTTTCTGAGCGTGTCGTGTGGCAAGAAACTCGGGAAGCTGCCAATTCCTGCTAAGCGGATTAAAAATGCGGAAAGCTCATGTAAGTTGAACGAAAGGAATGACGAAGCGTGCCTTTAATAAAAGGTAGCGAGAAAAATTCGCGATTGCTTTTGCAAAGTGAGGCTTTCTTGTGGGGCGGATATCTTAGAATAAAAAAAAGGGTAATCGCGTAAACCGTTTTGATTGATAGCCTGCCATTCTGTTCTTGGTGGGCTGCAAGAGAGAATGGAGTGGGCAACTGACTGTGTACGCCTTCCGAGGCCAGTGTTTTGAAACTGGCTTCTTGAATAAGGAATAACGGATAAAGAATAAGGAATAAGCAACAAATCCACTCAACCATTTCACATCCATTATTAGGTTGTAAAAAGAAGAAAAAGGTGGCCACCCTTACAGGCAAACATCGGTTATAACAAGCGTCGAAGTGCTTGTGATGTTCGAAGGCCGATAACTGTCCTGTCTCATAGTGTTAAGCCTCTCGGTTCATAATGTTAGGTTCGGTGATAAAAACAAAGCTTGCTCTAAAAACCACCCATACCAAGAAATTCTGGACAAGTGCATTATTTTAAACGAGACGTTGTTTATGAACGTAATTTTTTCGCATATCCTAAGACTGCACCATAACAATCAATATATTTGCAGGTCCCTTTTCGGGAAGCTTGCAATTTTCCGCTATTTATTGTCGCAAACGCACCAAATTGGTTTTTTATGGTAATATTAACTGCCCGGCGCGACCGCAGGACCAACTTTAAATTCGAAATTTTACTACGAATCAGAAAATTAGACAACTCCCATCAATATGCTGATAACAGTATCTTGCAATATCCCACCGGTGCCTCCCAATTAATATCGAAAACCCTTTACATTGTTTTTTTTAATAGGGGTCTTAACTACTCGCTGCGAGCTCAGGAAAAACTTTAAAAGCAATTTTTGCTAAGCATTGGAAGGTTAGACTATGCTAATCTGTATTTTCATAACAGGATCTTGCAATATTACTCAGTTGGCTCATAACTTAGTGATGTCGAGGAAAGTTGCCCTTTAGTAACAACATCTACATCTATAAAAAGCCTAGACAACTCATGCAGAGGCATGATAACGCACTCCTCGAGAAATATTTCCTAAGAAAATAGGAATTCTTAATGCAAGTGCGGAGGAGGTAATGTGGAAAGGAAGCATTCAAGGAAAGAAGTTTTTGTGCAGGGTGATAAGAAAGCCTTTTTTGAGAGCTCGCACTATCGCGAGGGGAAAAAATATTATGGCCCATTTGTTTCATTATGCACGAGCGTATACCACGGCAATGAGAGCCAAACAATAGACGAAACCGTTGGTGAGCATTCTTGGTTAGCTCCTTCTTTCGTCTCCGCTTTGTTCGACGAGGTGTGCATTCTCTGCACAGTATTACCCTCCTTTCGGAAACTCTGACTTCTGCTCAATAACCGCCGCACGCACCGAGGTGCTGGCCAGCCTTTTGAGGAAGAAGTTCTGAGCTTATTTTGCTTCTTTTGACTCAGCCGGCCTATAGTTTACCATTTCTCATCCCCCACACCCAAAACGTACTTAAAGTCCTTCCCTTCATTCCACAAACTTTCATCTCTGACATAGAAAAATTGTTTTATAATATAACATGTTGCTTAAGGAAAACTTTCTTTAGCAGACATGAAAAAAGTTTGGTTGAAACCAGTGAAAAAGGCTAAACGCCCGCTTCTCGGTTGTCGTGATGAATGAGCCTTTTTGTATTTCAACATAGCTGTGTACTTCCCAGTATCACAAGCTAGACGAGGAGCCGCCTCTCCAGAAAGGCCGAAACAACATAGAAGTACAAAAAAGCGAAGAGACGCCGCAGGTGTTCCTCTGTCTGACATTCTTGATTCTCATCTTGCGTAGCTTTTGGGAAGAAGAGGAATAGCTTCTCTGGGGTAAGATGGCCGGTCAAGTAATAAAGTTAGTGAAGGCAGATGACTGAACCGTGGAGGTACCGAAGAGATAAAAAAAATATGATGGGCAAAATGGCTCCCAAGATACCGTGAACGGGAGTGAACTAGGAGAAACAACGTGGACGACCTGTTCGGCATGCCACGGGCTAATCTAAGGCTGCTAACACTAAAAAAAAAAAAATGGAACTAAAAGAAAGTGATAGGTTAGTCCTTTGGGGGGAGGGCGAACTGGTTTGCCACAACTATTCTTACTTTCTAGGGCTAATTCCAAATGGTTCAGCTGTCCGTACTGTCCAACTTGGTACAGCAGCTGTTGTAACCATTCAGAAGTTAAATCGCGAAAATTGATCGAGAAGAAAGCGGTGCACAGCGAAAGGTGGATGTTGAGGCATACATGTTGAGGAATGGATGAACACTGCACAATAGGCTGCAAAGGCAGAAATGAAGTTAATGTCCCTCACTGCCGGCAGTACTGCATTCTTGCTAATTAGTATTCCTGCACATGCTCCCGTAGGGAGGAATACTAATGTTAATAATAAGTAGTGCCTTCTAGCGTGAAAATGCATAAACTCTCAAATATGAATATTTATTGCATCCACGGTTGCACACTCTTGCGCTTATATGTATAAGTATTCTGAAACACTGAAAAGAACGGCTCGGCTCCAGTCCGAATAAAAGACGAAAGCATTCGACCCGGAAGGCATTCGCAAGCGGCGAATAAAAGACGAAGTGACTGCCAATTCAGACTCACAATGAATTGCCTAAATTTGGGTTCCGCCAAAGTTTGAACCGCAAAACTTAACGAACTGCTCTATTTTCCCCCTGCAGAATTACGTCACCCTGTTAAAAAAAAGTAAAAACAAAACACATAACAGACATCTCGAAAACCCGAAGGCAATGAGAAACTGCCTCTTTACTCCAACCGCTCTTCTTAAAGCACGAACATTTTCGCGCTACGGACGTAGGAAGTTGGAAAGAAGAAAAAAAAATCCAGCTGTTCTTCGCGAGGAAGTATACCTCCCGAATAATTTGTCGTAATATATGAGCGCGCGTCACCTTGTTATGCGAACTTTATGAAGGCCGCGCGCATTTTTTCGCTTTTGTTTGCTTTGTTTCCTCTCTTTTCATTTTGCAGTTGGCAGCATTGCTTAGAGGCGTGGGAACATTATCCAATCTCCAGCTCGCCGGAAATTTATACCGCGCTTACAGACTCGAAGCGTTTTTTTTAACCAGAGGGACAATAAAGTAAATTGTTGGCCCAGACGCGCCTCTATTAGCTATTAACTAGACCATGGAATAAATGAGGGCGCATTTAAAAGAAATTGCACTCGACGTTCTTCTGGTTGGACTTACTTGTTTTGCTTCTTTTTGTATGTGAAAAAAAGGAAGAACCGATAAGGGTTGAAGCTCACTTAAGCGCACACATTATATTCATTAACGGAATGTTCGTTAGGGGGCCCTTCGGTCGTTAGGCGATGGAGGAAGCAAGACCACGAGTGAGCTATACTAGAAGGCCAGGAATGAGATCAAGGATACAATCAAGAACACCATGCTGGCTAATATTAAGATTCAGGAGAAGATTAACAACTGAACAAATTTAAGAGCAGCAATGTATATTGAAGAAGAGTGTTAAACAAAGAAAAGCAACTTTATTAAGTGTCAATTCGTGCAAGGAAGATTAAGAAGGAAAAGAAATTAAAGAATCGGGATGATATAGAACCAGTAGAACGACAAATAACAAGACAACCACGACTCGGCTGAGTGCCAAGTCGTGCCGAGACTGTAATAAGAACACATTTAATAGTAAGGATACAAGAGCATAAGTGAGAGAACAGGTAAGAGCAAAATAGTGACACCACTGAGTGCCAAGCTGCGGTCAGCTGCACTAATGATATGGCCTGTTTCACAGTTCCACGTTTTTCGGCTTCGATGCAGGCGGGCTAGGGTGCCGGGGAAAGGGGCGATTGACGACGCTTGGTTAGTGCTGAGCTTACGTAACGACCCACGGACGGCTTCTGGCAAAGTAAACTTGACCAAGAAAAACGTGGCCCGTCCTTAACTACGCTTCAACGAAACCGAACGTAACCTTGGCAGGGCGTGGAACGAGAAAAAAAATAGTAAAAGAAAGAATACCGGGCTATACTGAGATGGCCGAATTCGAACGTATGACTACGCCAACTACGTTTCAAGTAGTCAGGCGTGTCAACGTCTGAAATGACCCGTGAAAAAAAAAAAAGGTGACCTTGAGGAAGCTTTAAAACCAGTGAGCTTTTGCTTTATTAGTTTTCGCACATGCGCACAGACGGGCGGCGCCTGGACGCTGTCATCGAAATGAAAAGGAACAAAAGAGAGAATGGAAGAATGGAAGGAAGATAAGGGAAAGAAAGAGGAAGGAAAGGAAGGAAGGAGCCCAACGATGGCTGCATCATACGAAAATACATGCGGTTTCAAAATCATGCAGACAGTGACCCCGCCAGTGCACGTAACTAGTCGAAAAAGCCAAATTTTGTCGAGCCACAGCGCCAACGGTAATCGCGTTTTCCAAATTCTAGAAACTGATATGGCTATTATTAACGACTGGCTACAAATCTCTGTTTTCGACTAGGCGCTTAACTCTACTGGTTAAAAAGTTAATTATTATAAATTAGTTAACCAGCTTACTACTTAAGACCATTCAGCGGCTTTGTGATGTCCGCCAGCACTGTTAATACCAAGCCGCAAAAAATATATTTTTACCCCAAAAAGCCTATCTTTAAAAATTAAAAAAAAGTTTTCGCTGAAACACCCGTTATGTGCATAATAATATGCGTGCAAAATTAGATGTGTTCAATAATATTTACAAAGATTTACAGCGTCAGCTGTTGTTGCCATGTCCCACTTTCCGACATTTCGTGATCTTCATAGGCGTAATGACACCATCAGATAACATGGTCAGTGACCCATTCTTAAAGCTTATATGACTAATGACAGCTGAACGAGTCACAAGCTTCACCTGAAAACAATCGTCATAGTCAATCCTCTAATGTCCAAACAACGGAAACATCGGGTACTATTTATGAGCTTTCAGTATTACTTAACTGGCGGTCATAACATTGCGGAATTGTAACTACACTGCAGGTTTTGAAAAAAAAAATATTTCGTGCATAAATAAAATTAGTTAGCTATGACGACTTTAGCGACTCTAAGAGCGTTAAAAGACAACAACATCAATATCGCCAGAAAAGAGCACAGAGTCAATTTTTACTGACAACAGAGATTGGACAGAGTTGTCCTGAGGGCCTCTTTGAAAAAGGACCGTTTCTGTAATAATTTTTAGAAGTTGGCACACATCTGTGAGCATAACTGCAAACTACTGACATTTTTACAGCCCACATTGTGCATGATAGGCCGAGCATGTGATACGTAGTCTTCACCAACAGCGTCTTCTATAACCTGTATTGAGCTTTTGGTTTGTTATTTACACCTACCATACCAAGCCACACCATACCATGCTCTACTGCGTGATGCCGTACTATATAGTATCGTATAAATACCATACCATACCATACCATACCATACCATACCATACCATACCATACCATACCATACCATACCATACCATACCATACTACACGTCATACCATACCATACCATACCATACCATACCATACCACACCACACCATACCATACCATACCATACCATACCATACCATACCATACCATACCATACCATACCATACCATACCAAATCATACCATACCATACCATACCATACCATACCATACATACCATACCATACCATACCATACCATACCATACCATACCATACCATACCATACCATACCATACCATACCATACCATACCATACCATACCATATCGTACCATAGCAGATCGTACCATACCACACCATACCGTGGAATATACCTCCTTTTTTTCCAACCCATTTACACGTAAGCTGACTCTGAGCCTAAGACACATTGCTCGTATGACCCGAGAACTTTTTCGCATTTTTTATCCGCTTGAGGCATCGCTGTAGGATGGCTACGCAATTGAAGCCGGTGAAGCGGGTCCTACGAAAGCACTCGCTGTGGCAAGCGCGGTCTCTAGCGAAAGCCGCTAGGACTTGCCGCTTGACTCGCCGAGAACGACACTCTCAAGGGGACGCTTGAATTGCCTCTCTAAAACAGGGGCCGCTACCCTTGAACTGCGCCGTCCCGTGACACGTGCAATTTAAAGCCACAGCGCTGGATGTCAGGCGCGATGGAGCACCGAGCGTGGTGGATAGACAGAAAAAGAGGCAAATTGAAAGGAAGTAGGAAAGAAAGAAAGAAAAATGAAAAAAAAAATAAAGGAAAAGAAATATACAAGGAAGAGTGAAAGGAGCAGCGGTTAGGCGAGAGAGTCTTATTCAGCAGCGACTGCGACAACAAAGCAGCCTTAATGGCAGGAAACAAGGACAGGATGAAAAACAACGACCGCCACCACAACACTGGCGTGAATATCAGCATCATCAAAAACGCAAATGGTTGGTTGGTTTATCGGGTTTAACGTCCCAAAGCGACTAAGGCTATGAGAGACGCCGTAGTGGAGGGCTCCGGAAATTCGACCACCTGGGGTTCTTTAACGTGCACTGACATCGCACAGAACACGGGCCTCTAGAATTTCTCCTCCAAAGAAATTCAACCACCGCGGCCGGGATCGAACCCGCGTCTTTCGGGTCAGCAGCCGAGCACCATAACCGCTGAGCCACCGCGGCGGCCAAAAATGCAAATGATATTAAAAGCAACGGCGACATGAACAGGAACATCAACAATACCAGCAACATAACCATAAACAAAATTTAGCTGCCTGAACGGCAAAAATATAAAACTTCTGAGCGCATCTTGAACCACGACAAAGGCACCCATGGGCTCGATAAAACGGCACTCAAGGGCTGTTCTCCCAACCCCTCCCCCTACCGCCCCTATTTCACTTTGACCGCTTGGCTCTGTAAGGATCAGAAAAAGTCGGTTAGAACTCTTGCAGGTGGTACGCTTTTCTGAAGCGACGCGAGCAATATCACCTGCCTCTTCTCAGAAGGACACAGTGCGGAAAGTAAGGCTCTGCTGTCTTCAAGTATTTCTTCCGCGTGCATAAAGCAAATTCACTAAAAAAAAAATGAAAACAAGACCGCCCGCGGCAGATGCTATCTAGTCTTCCCTGTTGGCCTGCGTAACACTTCTTCATTTCTCCTTGCTTCGTGCGCCCAACGCCACCTACACTCCACCGCTTCCCTAGCATCACATCTCTCTGGAGCCGGGAGTTGTATATCTTCCTTTTTTTTCCTTCCTTGTCACATTTTGCAATCTACCTTGCATTTCTTTTCATCCCTGGCTTCTTTTCCTCATGTAGGATCACTCCTTGACCCCGTCGACGATGCAAAGTGAAAGTCTTCAAGTGTGTTCACTCTGTGGGCATCAGGTCTCTTTTGTTTTGCACAGATTCTTTATTCAAATTTCTCCTTTCCTTAAAAAGTACACTTTTCGTTGTATGAAAAAGTGGTTGCAAGGAAGAAATAGAGACAAAGAGGTGAGAGCAAAGAAAACACAAATTTGAAGGAAGCTACACGTCTTGATAGAGTAAAAAAAAAAAAGGACTTTCAGTACAGACCGGTAACTAACAACAACTTGCCGCTGTCCCAATCAGTCACTGGCGAAACACAAAAGCGAAGAGTACATAAATACCGTCGGCACTTGAAAGACGGGTTTGAAAATCTCCGCCCCTTAGAAAACGTTCCGAGTGACCTTCAGTCTTGAGTCATGTTGTCTGCCGCTTTAGCCCCTTGCGCCTTTATTTCTACGGAATGGAAAAGGAAATCTAAAGCGTAACAGTGACTGTTAAGCGAATTTTTATTTCATTGTTCAGCGTTTCTCGAAGCAAACCTGTCGACAGAATTGTCCCTTTGATTCAAATTGGACGTCGTGCCAGTAAACAGCTGTAAGGTGTTCATTTGCACTAAAAATAACCACTACAGCAAGGCGTTCGTTTTTTGTTCATTCATTCATTCATTCATTCATTCATTCATTCATTCATTCATTCATTCATTCATTCATTCATTCATTCATTCATTCATTCATTCATTCATTCATTCATACTCTCAAAGCAAACAGGTAGAATGGAACAGGAAAACAAAACAAAACATGCTCACAAAAAAGATTAACATTGTTTTGCAAGGTTTCTTTGCACCTTAAATTATATTACACTTTCAGAGAAGGCCCTTTCACTGGAATTCAACCTTGCACCGTTTGGTACAACCTTTTTAAGCTATGTTCCTGCCTTCTTTTGTTGCCCTCTTGCAAGCAAGGAAGGCCTGGCAAGCAAGACGGCTGTCACAAGACATAGGGGTTTCTTAGACATAAAACGACCATCAACTCAAATTGGCCGAGAAAACGACTGTGTTGACCATTGTGATATTTTCTTCCTCTTTGAATGTGCCCTTCTCAGACGTAGAGGCTCTTGCTTATCTTAGCTTTGCTTGGATTTCTTTTGGCACAGCTTTACCTTGGCAAGCTTCCGTAAACAGCTCCACTTGCTCGGCTGTCCTCTTCAGTTCCGGGTTTACTCGTAGGAAGGCCCCCAAAGAAATGCTTAAGGAAAGCCTAAGCCACTTAGACTTGTTTATTTTCACGTCTTTTTCAGCGAGAACGTATGAAGCTCTACCTTTAAATGCGGTTCTGCAAGAAAAATATATTGCTTTACTTTTGCGGAACGCAGTGACTTCTGTGTGTCTGGACTCTGCTCTTTTGCGAAAAGAATTATTGCGCACTTTGTTGCCTTTATAACCGTTTGAGGCGCCCTAAATATAAGCTAGACCAAGGAGAGCCCCGTGGCAAAAGAACAGTGCTAGACGTCCTCTTCAGGAGCTACACCCTAAAAACACTAATACGGCTATATGGGAGTAAGGAGGGTGTAATCTGTCGTCTAGCATACAACCTTTTATAAAAGGAGTGCGCTAACAAAAGGGAGTCAAAAGGTGCTCTTTTATAAAAGGAAGTCAACGAGAGACCGCGACCTTCGTGCTGCATTGCTTTTCCTGGGATCTCTCTTCTAGTCAGAATCAGTCGCGGGTTTTACATTGACATTCGTAACAGCGTATAAGTGCCAAAAATGGCCATTTAAGCTCGGAACTCTTTCAGACTCGGGATTTTGTTATATCTTGAAGGAAATTACCTTTATGTGTACACGGTTAGTTGGAGGATTATGACAGAAGTATTTGTCCTATTTGTCCTGCAGCGGACCCAGTAAGGTTAATGATGATCATGCAATCTTACAGGGAAATTAAGGATTACGGTACACGGAAGCTACGTTTTAAGTTTGAAGTTTATTTCTTGAAGTGCATGAAACATAAATGCGTACACTGACTGATCATACAGAAAGAAGTCCCAGAGCAATATGCTGTGATGAGAGTTCTTTACGCTTTGTCTTTTCAGCAATTCACTAGTCTCGTCACCGCTTGTCGGGTCTTGTCTTGTCCTGTATTGACTTTAACGTGGAGCGAGCTGTCTTCGAGCGTAAGTAGCGTTCACGACAAGGAAACCGCGATGCGATATGTTTGCGCACTCGCTTAGGTGACGCACGAAAGAAAACAAAAAGTGTGGAATTTTCAATCCAAGCAAAAACGTGAAGAAAGGCCTGAATAAATACGACGAAACCAGTGAAAGAGTAATAAGAAAAAACGCCCCGGTATTCGCAAATACACCCGCGCCATCGAAGCTTCAATTAGGTTGTTACTTACGTGCGTTTTTGCGAAAGGGAGCTTCGAAATTAGTTTTCTTATTTACGAATAATGTGGACCCTGAAGTGGTGCGTAATATCTAGCAATATGCATACGTAAAAAAAAAAAATCAAAGGCGCATAAACCAAGGCAGCACAGTGTAAAAAAGAAAAGGTTCAGCACTGCTTAGCATCGCCGCCAGGGGACAAAAGCGCAACATAGGCGGTTAAAATGAGTGCGCCAAGCTAAACAAGGATTTCCCTCTAACTACATGAATGCGCTCAATTAGCTTCCCTGAATTATAGCCAAAAGTTTTCGTTGATTCAAGTTCCTCTTCTTTGATTTTCCTGGCGCAACAATGTTCTGCATTCCAAACGGGGTTCACGTTCCGAGAGAGAGAGAGACTCTTTAATGAAATACAGAGAATTTAGCCGGCGTTAAAAAATCGCTGGCATGCTACTCTGCGTAGGGAGGGGAATTTGGGAGATAAAGCCAGAAGGAGAGCAGTGTGGAAGAGGTAAAAAAAAAACGAAGATAAAATGCGGCCATGAAATGGGTACTAAGGATGCAATGGCGAGTATTGATGTAACCTATGGAATGATGGAGTACATAGTCCGACAAATGGGCTGACGAAGTTCACTGCATGAAGTATGCATGAAGGTAACGTGCAAGTGAATTTAAAGCTTATCGAGATGTCCAATGCTCGCTTATGGTACACAGGACAAAGTAATTATCGCTCCCACCATCCAATTCGCTGTAAGGTGACGTGTGAGTTTATTTTTTTACTTTTCGATGTCCTCGTAACGTATGCCCCCCCCCCCCCCCCCCCCCCCCCCGGACCCTTTTATCTTTTCGTGCCAGTATTATTTGAGCCGAAAGTGTTGCTAACCTGCGTCTATTCATGCCTTTTTTTCCCGTCTTCCTAAAATATCACGATGTGAAAAGCTTTCCGCTCTTGCGAAAACAAACACCACTCCAAACACTTGCGTTGACAATTCCTCTGACTAATCACAGCTGTTTTTATACGCTAATAAAGCCCCACAAAACTTTGGAAGAGTCCTTGGCAAAGGAGCCAGCCATTGAAGGTTCCTGGAACTAAATACCTCGAGGAATCCAGGATGCTCCAGAGCTTGCTTTGACCGTTTTTTTTTTAATTGAACGAAGTTTATATTTTATTTACCTTTATATTTCGCGTTATGTCTAAGTTTACGTTACTATTTAACTTTTATATTGCAGAAATGCTGTTTGTAGCGGCTTTTGTGACACCGTTCAAAAGCCATCATCTCAAAAGATCATTGTTACCAGATTACGGCACCCAAAACAAGATCCGACACAAAATTGTGTGGGTACCGGGGCACACGGGGGTGCCAGGGAACCGAGAGGCCGACAGGATAGCTCGAGGATACATTACTTTCCGAGCTTCCGACGAGACCGCGGAACTCGCGCCAGCACCCAGGGAATATTCGGCCATACTACAAAACTACAGAGGCAGAAGAATGCGATATCCCCCACCGCACAAATCTCTCAGCAGAGAGGAAGCTGTCACTTGGAGACAATTACAAACAGGCTCTTTCCCAAACCTACATATACTGAACAAAATGCACCCTACGATATACACGAACAAATGTCCCTGGTGCGACGAAAAACCTACACTATACCACATCACATGGGCCTGCCAAAACATAGACGTGGTCCCCAAAATACAAAACCCGAGTGCGGAGCAGTGGGAGACTCTGCTGTCCAGCGACCGCTGCGAAGACCAACAAGGTCTGGTACAGCGAGCTCAACGGGCGGCAGTGGCCAGCGGAGCCCTGGACTGAGGGCAACCGACCACTGATTAGAGGCGGACGACTTCGACAGAGAAGGCTCCTGGGGGTAGAACCAAGACGTCTCTGAAGATGCCCCCAAACCGCAGGAAAAACCATTAGTGTAAATAAAGTTTTCCCTTCCTTCGGGGAGTCGCGGCTGACTATCAGGAGGCGTTACCAAAATGGTCATCATCGCGTTTCGCAGGAACGTGAATGAGGCGTGGCCGAGACTGCGATCCCCTCTTTACCTCAAGACTAAGCACATGAACTCGGCCCCCAACTAACGAAGCTCCTCCGAACTTCAGTCTGATCAGAAAGACTGGGAAGGAAAAAAAGAAAAAGAAAGGAAAATTTAATCAGGCATACATCCACATCTGGTCATCCTGCACTCTAACCAAAAAAACGCCAATAAAGGAGTGAGCTAGAGGACAACTTGCTCCTTTTTAGCTCCTCTCTGTTTAGAGTGCACCAGAAATTATTGGACTCGCAAGAGATAATAGATAACATAGATCCAGCGGTATTAAAACCAAACAACTATTAAGCAGTGGCTGTCTCTACACCCTGCTACATCGGCGACACCGTAAGTGTTCGCACGTCTGCCAGCATTGTCGGAACTGAGACGTGGTCGCCAGCAACACGGTCTCGACTAGAGGTCTGCCAGCTTGCGCCACTCAAGGACGCAAGACAAAGTTGCCCGGCATCCTAGGGATACCTTGTCGTCTCTCTGGCGACCTACACGTCTGATTAGGGATGCCACATGTTCTCTACTCTCCTTTGCCTGCCTGCCTTCTCTCCCCGTGTTTCCCGCAATTAACTCATCAAGTTTTCACTCGTGATAAGGCATATCACAGTCACAGCCGAGGTGGGGATGGAAATGCTTATGCCAGTCCGAGTGTTCAGTAACTCACTCTATGAGATGTCTGCTGCCCGCTCCCGTGCCTTTCGCTTTGCTTCAAACCGTAGAGTAATCAGTTAAAAAGGGTGGGAGGGGGGGGGGGGGCGGGGTTAGTGTACAAAGATGACTTTTGTAAACCGAGGAACGTGTTACATGTAGCTCTCGCTGTACTAACAACAACGACGACAACAAGACGGCAGAGCTTAACAAGAGCATGTTCAGCTTTTTTTTTTAGAGGGCTAGAATACCGAACTGCAATGGCAGCAAATCCCGCATGTGCACTGCACAAGAGTAAATGCAAATAATGCCAAACAGAAAGATATTTCGCGGATTTAGCAAAGGAAGGTACACGAAGCTCCGGTGACCAAAGAAAATGGAGCAAGTAAATAAACGTACGGTGCTTGCTCGCAGCTGAGGCATGTGACCCAGAATTGGGGGATTTGGGGGGTGGAGAGGGAGGGATGTGAAGGGGGCAGAAACTCAATTTCCTTGGGAACCGCTCACGTGCGCATGCCGGAATTGAGAGGTGCATTACCGTAGTCGCCAACACGAATGCAAAATGCGCCTATTTCGTGCTGCATGCGTGCAGAGGCCAGCTGGGACGAAATTGAGTTTTTTTGGAGACGGTTGGCACGGTCCACAAACTTGCGTTTCTATCCCACCAAAACTGTGCAGAAAGCTTTGGCTCCAGTAGTCTTAACTTCTTTATTAAATGGTGTAATTAAAAGCTGTTGCACTGAAATGACAGTTTAGTATCTCCTCGTTTCTAGGAAAACATTACTCTTCTAGAGAGTACCCCCCACAAGGCAGACACTGCATGCAAACCCTCGTTGATGAATGGCGGCGGAAACTGATGCCCCAAATTTACGATTCTTTATACTCTCCTTTCTTTCTTTCTTTCTTTCTTTCTTTCTTTCTTTCTTTCTTTCTTTCTTTCTTTCTTTCTTTCTTTCTTTCTTTCTTTCTTTCTTTCTTTCTTTCTTTCTTTCTTTCTTCTTTCTTTCTTTCTTTCTTTCTTCTTTCTTTTTTCTTTTTTTCTTTCTTTCTTTCTTTCTTTCTTTCTTTCTTTCTTTCTTTCGTTCTTTCTTTCTTTCCTTCTTTCTTTCCTTCCTTCCTTCTTTCTTTCTTCCTTTCTTTCCTTCTTTCTTTCTTTCTTTCTTTCCTTCTTTCTTTCTTTCTTTCTTTCTTTCTTTCCTTCCTTCCTTCCTTCCTTCATTCTTTCTTTCTTCCTTTCTTTCCTCCTTTCTTTCATTCTCTCTTTCTTCCTTCCTTCCCTTCTTTCTTTCCTTCCTTCTTCCTTTCTTTCTTCCTTCCTTTCTTTCTTTCTTCCTTCCTTTCTTTCTTTCTTCCAATCTTTCTTTCTTTCATTCTTTCTTTCTTCCAATCTTTCTTTCTCTCTTTCTTTCTTTCTTTCTTTCTCTCTTTCTTTCTTTCTCTCTTTCTTCGAATCTTTCTTTCTTTCCTTCTTTCTTCCTTTCTTTCCTTCCTTCCTTCTTTCTTTCTTTCTTTCTTTCCTTCCTTCTTTCTTTCTTCCTTTCTTTCTTTCTTTTCCTTCTTTCTTTCTTTCCTTCTTTCTTTCTCTCTCTCTTTCTTTCTTTCTTTCTTCCTTTCTTTCTTTCTTTCTTTCTTTCTTTCTTTCTTTCTCTCTTTCTTCGAATCTTTCTTTCCTTCTTTCTTTCTTTATTTCTTTCCTTCCTTCCTTCTTTCTTTCTTTCCTTCCTTCTTTCTTCCTTTCTTTCTTTCTTTTCCTTCTTTCTTTCTTTCCTTCTTTCTTTCTTTCTCTCTCTCTTTCTTTCTTTCGTTCTTTTTCTCTCTCTTTCTTTCTTTCTTTCTTCCTTTCTTTCTTCCTTTCTTACTTTCTTTCTTTCCTTCTTTCTTTCTTTCTTTCCTTCCTTCCTTCCTTCTTTCTTTCTTCCTCTCTTTCTTTCTTTCTTTCCTTCCTTCCTTCCTTCCTTCATTCTTTCTTTCTTCCTTTCTTTCCTCCTTTCTTTCTTTCTTTCATTCTCTCTTTCTTCCTTCCTTTCTTTCCTTCCTTCTTCCTTTCTTTCTTCCTTCCTTCCTTCCTTCCTTTCTTTCTTTCTTTCTTTCTTTCTTCCTTCCTTTCTTTCTTCCTTCCTTTCTTTCTTTCTTCCAATCTTTCATTCTTTCTTTCTTCCAATCTTTCTTTCTCTCTCTCTTTCTTTCTTTCTCTCTTTCTTTCTTTCTCTCTTTCTTTCTTTCTTTCTTTCTTTCCTTCTTTCTTTCTTTCCTTCGTTCTTTCTTTCTTCCTTTCTTTCTTCCTTTTCCTTTCTTTTCCTTCTTTCTTCCTTTCTTTCTTTCCTTCTTTTCCTGCTTTCTTTCTCCCTTTCTTTCTTTCTTTCTTTCTTTCTTACTTTCTTTCCTTCTTTCTTTCTTTCTCTCTTTCGTTCTTTCTTTCCTCCTTCCTTTCTTCTAATCTTTTCTTCTTTCTTTCTTTCTTTTTTACTTTCTTTCTTTCTCTCTTTCGTTCTTTCCTTCTTTCTTTCTTCCTTTCTTTCTTTCCTTCTTTCTCTCTTCCTTTCTTTCTTTCTTTCTCGTAGTAGTGGAGAACGAATTACTCGAAAGGGTCCGAGGCGGGTACCGTAATATGAGTTCGACCGCATTCCACACCTAGTAGTAAGCGTATTCCAGCCCTCGAAGAAGTACATTAGAGTACATTATAGACGCTGCAGGCCTCGATGAAAGCAGGCTCCGCGTATTGACCGGCTGCTATGTTGGAGTGGAAGCCATGTTGTCTCCTTGCGCGGGCTGTCGCAGTTACGGAATTTGGGCCGCAACTCGGAACGCACGTGTCTCAAAAGAATGCAATCTTGAACTGCATAGGCCGCTGGAAAGCGTGGAGTTTACTGGAAAGCGCCAATTCAGACGAAAGTGTTGTGCCTGAACGTTGTGTTTATTCAAGGTTGTGACGGAGGACTCGGGATATTGAAGAACAGTGCGGTAAAGTGAACGTTAGTTCAGTTGAGAAAAAAGAAACCATTTGTTGTGTAAATCAGGGAACGTGCTGAATGGATTTCCTTATGGTTCGTCGTCATTACAATGCTTCGAGTTCTTTGCCATCGGGAGATGTACAGCGTGACGAGAAGCTGGTTAAGCAGATCTGCTGAAAAAAAAAATGTGGATGTGGGGGGCACTATCCTTGAAACCAAAGTGAATTACAGTGTTTCTTTTAGTAGTCATTGCCAATAGATCACCGTTCATTCTTGAATTTGAAAGTTACCTGAGGACGTAAAAATAGAAAGAGCCTATACGCCCCCTGTGGGGACCGAACCAGTGACCTCAACATCTCTGCTGCCGATGTGAGTCGAGTGGGTGTCGCTTTCTTCGCCTTCAACTTTCATGTAAACACGCAGTCGGAAGATAATGCATCGAGATATTAGAAAAACAAAAACAAATGCACCACGAAGCGTGCAGCAGACACAAGCACCGTATAATTACGAGCGTACAAATTACACACTGTGTGAAAAATATCGTGCGATGTGTTCGAGATGCAAAGAAAAAAAACCTTCATCAAATTTGCGTTTCGTAAATTTGTGACGGTCGGTGTAATGAATGCTCAAAGAGTTTGAACATTGATTAAATAATTACTTTGTAATTATGGTTGATGAGCCCTGGTTTTGTTGTTTTCGAGCTAGTTCTCCTGTTGCTGTGTACTATCCAAAAGTAATTCTTTATGCGATATTGGAGAAATCAGAAAATTTGCAGTTATGGGAAAAAAGCTTGTTCTCTCAAATATTTCTCAAGACAGTACCAGTCCAAGCAGCACGAAAGAGAATAATACGTTTTTACGCAAGAAAAAATTTCCTTCAACACCGTACGTCACAAACAGACACGTTGTGTTTTTTGTTTCTTCATATTTTGCTTATTTATTTGTATATAGATACTGCAATCACCACGCATAAATTCTAGTAGGATGGTGTAATTGTGATAATCATCATAAAGGCATGCGCATAAAATTCGCTTACCACATGTTAATACCACTGAAAGTCCAAAACAGTGCAGGCAGGTTGAATATAAGTTGGGTTGTGCAGTAGTTTTTCTCCGGAATAATAACCCTAACTATACTTATTCACCTCTAATGCTCAAGTAAAAAAATTAAATTTGGTTTTCGAATATCTGCTTGGTGTTTCGTTAGCTTACACACATACAACTTACATTGACAGTGCTTGTCAGCGAAAATCGATGTGGAAACTTTTACCCTGCTATCTTGTTGACATAAGGTAGAACATCACTAGAGATGCAGGCGTTAAGCTCGCTCAGTGAAATTGTAGTCGTAGTACTGAGCAAGAAGCAAAAGATGATACTTAGCAAATCGGGGGATTACCATGCACTTTATTTTTCTTTGTCGGAAACACTCGCTGGGGTGGCTTTGCGGCTTTGACGCTGGGCTGACGAGCTAAGTCGCACTGGATCAAATCGTAGACAGTGCAACAAAGTTTCGAGGGAAGCGAAATGTCAAAAACGCCCGTACGCTGCGCGATGTCCACGTACTATCAGCAAGAAATGAAGCGCGAACAAGACAAGCGAGACGCCAATGTAAAAACGCAAATGCACTAGCTGCAGAGGAGGAAATAAAAGTGAGGTGGATTAACACTGCTAAAGGACAGTGTTCGCACCTTCGAAGTGAAATCAATTTCCGCTAGTATTGAGGTTATACCGTTAGGATCTTCTTATTTTGCTCTTTACGTTTCAACTGTCTTGTTGCTGACAGTAGGTTGAAGAACTGGAGGTGTTCGAATTTAGTACACATCACTCCGGTACGGTGTCTCTCGTAGCCTATATGAAATTTTGGGGTTTTACATACATGCATACATCTTTATTAACTCTCACAAGGTTACATCAGTAACAGAGGAGAGAGGACGCAAGGCAAAAAGCTGCGTTGGTGCAGCTTGAGGGCCACCCTGCGCCCTCTGCCGGCGGTATCGCCTAGCAGCTAATCACAACAGCAGTAGAAGTTAAGTCACACACACCGGCGCTAACTCCCAAATAAAGAATTGCATCATTGTGGGAGTTGACTTACACAGATATCAAGAAATGTGTGAGATAGAAGAAGTAAACAATTGTTAAAAACCAAAAAAATGCGCATGAAATGAAAGAATTGGCATGTAGAACAGCGCAGTCTCCAATACAAAATAAAACTGGCGACGAATGCTGACGCAACGAGCAAAAAATAGGATACAAATAAGCGCAAATTGTGATCTAGAAGAAAAGAGAGAACAAAAGAGAGAGAAAGAATTGCGATCCAGGAGAAGCAAGTATACAAACAAAGAAAAAAAAGATGCCCAGGCTTAGCCTGGTTAAGCCAAGAATGCTTTGCATATTGCGCGGTCTTTTTGCGCGAGGTATTGCTTGGTGGCACTCGATTTTCTCAGCAGCTTTTCCTCCGTGACGTATGGATGGATGGATGGATGGATGGATGGATGGATGGATGGATGGATAGGAGCGCCCCCTTTGAAACGGGGCGGTGGCAACCGCCACCATGCTCGGCCGTCTTTTTTTCTTTTTCTATTTTTTGTCATTTTCTGTTTTCTTTTTCTTTTTTTCTTTCCTTTCATTTTTATTTTTTTGTTTCTTTTCCTTTTTTTCTTTTTTTTTCACGTGGTTTGGTGGCTGCCCGGCCGCGCCCAAGGGCTGAACTGAGTGATTGCAATATGCTACGCATAAAAAAGTATGAAACTGCACAGTTTGAAATAGAAAGCTAAAGAGGCTACAAATTATGCACCCAGAACAGCAGCTTGGGCTTGTCGGTTATTCATCCTCAAGTAACAGCGCAAAAAACGCAGACGGTACACACAGAACAAGAACACACATCTATGTACGTTCTTGTTCTCTGTGTACCGTCTGCGTTTTTTGCGCTCTTACTTGATGAAGAAAATTATTCACGCATTGATCGCGTGTCGAAATTTGCCTAAGTCATTTCCAGCACAACAGATGAATCCAGAGCATTCCAACCTATAATGTTATGAGAAAAAAATGAGCACACGGAGATTTTTTTATCGTTTAAGCTATTTCAAATAGGTCGCGTCACTATGCAGAAAGTTCGTGGAAAAAAAAAAATTGGTGTTAGAGTTATGTACATGTCTATTGAGCTCGCCCAGCCTTAGTTTGAGTGAGCTGCTGCAGAGTTCCTGAAATATAACGGACGTAACTGAGTGAAACTTCGGTCGGTATAACTTTACACTAATGCACTGCAGCGCACAATTCAGAAAAAAAAAACATGATGTTCAATCGATTGCAGTTTTCTAATATGGATGCAAATAAAGATTGATATTGAAGAACACGACTCATTAGCCGAAACTCATTAACAAAGGTCTGGGATACCTTGGACTCTGTAAGCGTGCTTTTCGTGGTCGCAATTAACCACTCTGATTACTTGTTTCAAGGGGACTTGAAGGTGTTGCTGAAAAAAAGTAATTATCTTAATTTCGCCTTTAATACACTGTTAGTTTGAGGCGACGTTTTCGTCCTCTTGTGGCAGACATGCAAATATGCAAATATGTTGTGTTGCTAATTTCAGTGCTTGTTCTGGCGTTGTGTGCCGACGCAGGCAAATTTCGAGAGTGAACTCATAATTAGTTGAGCGCTGATGACCTCCATAGATCATAAGCTGAGAAGAATTTGAAGCTGGCCTGTATTGGTTTATTACCTTTTCCTATGGAAAAGAGGCTGCTGCCAGAAAAATGGGAGCTATAATAAGATACTAAGATAATGAGATACACACGGTGTTTCACCTTAGACTACACAATTTTAAAAAATGGGCTTGAAATATTTGAATTTATTGGGACGTTTCATTTCAATGTTAATAATTTTGCTGGGAAGAATAACGGTGCCTTCTTGTTTGACACGATAACAGAAGTTCCTTTTCATAACTATTTGCGTGTCCTACTTCACAAACCAAATCGTACGCAGTTTTCAAAGAATGTTTCAACAGGACCTGGTCATGCGGGTATTTTTATGTGACAAAAGAGCACATTACCACCAAACAATCGCACTTCGATGACAGCATGTGTTCTCTTAGCAATATATTTATATATAGTAATAATATAGGACCCAGAACGGGCTCTTGTAGAGACCTACATGATACTGATGAAGTCGATGAGTGTTCTTAATCTGTCACTACAAACTGATCTCCGTTAATTAGATAAGCCCGGATCCTGTTGATAATTTTTACATTGATACCAAAATCATGCAGTTTGTCTAAAAGTCTAACATGACACACTTTTTCATATGCCTTGGGAAAATCTTTCGCATTTACATCAATTTGCTCTCTTGAGTTTGTAGGCGTAGCAAAAAAATGAGTAATTTAACGAAAGTGTTATGTCGGCAGGCGACGAGGGAAGCCATGATGCTTACTATAAGAAGGTGATTGCTTTCAATGGGTTCTACGAGATATTTAGATGTAATATGCTCTAATATTTATATCCTGAAAATGTGATTGTTAAAGGATGATAATTTTAAACATGAAATTTATTGCCAGTAAATGCTTAATAATTTGAACATTGAACATCTACTGTCAGTAATTCTTGGTATGAGGCAGAGTCATTTTACTGCACCCTTATACTAATTTATACTATGGAACGATATGGTGGTCACCAAAATATATTGAATTTATTATTATAACGCAATATTTTCATAATATTCATTGAAATATAGTATCACCCGGTTATCTAGGTAGAAAAAGTGGAGAAGTCGGAATTTCCATCACTTGGGGTTCCACAATGAACAGAGAATGTTCAGTATTCACTGGTGCTTCTGAAATCCGTATGCACCTAAACGCAGCCATCAAGGCCAAGACCGAACCTTCGACCTCGTGAATAGCAGAAGCCTGCCATAGCCGCTGCATCTTAATTAAGGCTTTTTATCGAGTTTTGTTAATAAAAGTCTCATTATCGTGGCAGAGCGACTAAAGTGTGCTTTGATTTGTTGCAACAGTAATCCTCCAAACATGCGCTCTTCTAACATTCACTTTGGGGTTCACTGCAGTCATTCACTGAAATTTTGTCACTGTCTATTAGAGCGGATATTATTAACTCACCGGGATTCCCGAGAGGCACAAAGTGCAAGACGCCTGCTATATTCCGGTGAGCTACTTGGTGCCACTGACACCTCACATGACTCCAAGCCATTAATCTCTCTCACTCCCAGCTTTGTGATCGGCTTATCGCCAGCGTTCCGGCGTAATCGGCTTAGCCAAGCCGCATTGAGACCCCGACAACTGTAATCCATGGAAGTGGTTTCTCGCTGCCAGGCGGTTCCACTCGTCAAGTACTGCACCTTTCCAAGCACACCAAGGAGCTTAGTTCTGATTTTCTTTGACACGAACGTTCTCCTGACGTAATCAACTATATGCAAGCTGATCAACTACTAATTGCAGCCTTAGCGGCTAACGATGTCGTCGTCTGCATCGCGGTTACGTCATAACGTCGCGTCAGTCAGCTTGCGAAATAACAGACGCACACATACACGCCCACGGTGGCCTGCGTGACCTCGATGTAGCTAGCGCAACTGACGTCATTTATCCCAGGCAGAACTGGTCTCCAGACGCGTGGACTAATAATTATATGCCTTTTTTATGTAGTTTTCTTCTGCCATTATGTTGCTTGATTGCTGCAATAAATGCGGAGCTGATATCTGCGCAACAGGGGCTGTACGCGTTGGCTTTACTCTAGGCACTTCTTTCACACTGTTCGCTCTAACTTGATTTACACACGCTCTACGAAAGTGAATTTATCTTGTACTACCTCTAATTATGTGCATTAGGCACAATTCTTGCTCTTAGCTTAGTTAGGTGACGAGGCTAATAGACTTACAAGCAGCATAGCACCGGACAAATGAGACAATATAAGTAGGGGTGTGCGAATATTCGAAATTTTCGAATATATTTCGAATATTATATTTTTAGTATTCGAATTCGATTCGAAATCCAAGTATTCGTGTTGTTTCGAATATTCGACCCGACGCGAATATTCGTATCTAGCCGAATATTCATTGTGAGCACCGGCGTTCATTTCGGTCCGCTAGCCCTATCGACAGATACATAACAACATGGCGGCGCCTACACGGAAGGAAAATTCTTTCTTCCTCCAAGGGCCATGCCGTAGCTGACTGCGCTGGTGAGCTTTTTTGTGGCTATACCTGCGAAGCTGGTATAGTCAGAGCTGTGCACGAAGTACCTTGCAATACGTGCCAGGTCAGTGCCAAGTGAGAGGGCATTTTCTGTGGCTGGAGGAGTCGTTCCAGTTAGAAGGGAACTACTTCTGCCTGACCATGTGGTGCAGCTGGTTTTCCTTCACGACCACCTTTTACGTCATCCCAGCAACGCGCTTTTGTGCTGATGGCAAGCTAGCCTTAATCAATGCTGTGTGCTAGCCATCTTCTCTGATATTTCCACTCTTTTAAGAGTAATGTTCGAGACTTTGATACTTTTTGTGCAGCCACACACATCTTTTGTGTTCATTTATTCATCGATAGTTGAACTGTGATGTTCTTGGGTGCCGAAATAAATGTTTTGTAATGATTAAATGCGTCTGTCCTTGATTATTCGATATTCGATTCGATATTCGGAACTAATTATTCGTATTCGATTCGTATTCGAAAAATTTGATACTCGCACACCCCTAAATATAAGTAGTAGTTGTCTAACACGTAATCACATTATTCGAAAGCAATTGGAAGGGAACACGCGAATAACTCTGACGTGAGAGAAGAAATTCGTACACTTGGCTTGGGATGTGTCGTGGATGTGGTGCAGAACCGTATGTGAAAAAGTATTTTATATGCGGTGCTAGTTTCGCTCCAAGGGATTCTGAAAGAATGTGGGAATGCTGAATTCGTGTTTATGGAAATCGAATCTCCGTAGGTTCCAGCGTTAGTGCGAAAAATACTGGCACCTTTCCTATGAACCAGTTTATAAATATGCAAAAATAAAAAAAAAATATACTGCTTCGTAGCTTTATCCTTGTGCGATAAACACATGGAAGTTTGAACGCTTTCTAAGTGTGTGTGCACAGGGTGCGTGCAATAAAAATGTCAGTGAAACATCAGTAACTGCCGCTGTTGAATAAATATGGGGCTACTTACTATCGTTTGTTACCCTTTAATAAACCTGGAAGGAAACGTTAGCACGAAGTCGGCGACTACAGTTCTTTACCACCTCTTACTAATCGTTTTCAACTTGTTGGCAATTATTCGCTGGACTCTACTAAGGTGCAGGAGTTCAGAGACTTTATGAGTGACGCCACTGAGAGCTTCGATATCGTTAGTTTAGAAACAGGCTGTTTGAAAGTGCCTTTCTCTACAACAGAAATGCGAGAAAACTTGCACAATATGAACAGCTTATGACCTTGACCTGCTGACCTTCAAGTTTCTTGAGCGAAAGCAGGTTGCATAAAACCATCTGCAAAATCCCTAGGTGACGACCCAGACGGACGTGTCTCTAGGCTCGCTACGTGCCTCTGAGGAAACGTAAGTTGCTGGGAGCTGCGATAATTGCGGGAAACACGGGGAGGGAAGGAAGGCAGCCAAAGGAGAGTAGGGAACATGTGGCGTCCCTAATCAGACGTGTAGGTCGCCAGAGAGACGACAAGGCATCCCTAGAATGCCCGGGCAGCTTTTCCTTGCGTCCTTGAGTGGCGCAAGCTGACAGAGCTCTAGGCAAGACCGTGTTGCTGGCGGCCACGTCCCTGGACTCCGACAACGCTGGCAGACGTGCGAACACTTACGGTGTCACCGGTGTAGCAGGGTTTAGAGACAGCCACTGCTTAGTAGTTGTTTGATTTTAATATTGTTGGTTCTATGTTGTTTATCTTTTTGCTCTTGCGATTCCAACCACGTTTGCTACTTTAAACAGAAAGGAATAAGAAAAGAGTATAAGCTGTACTATAGCGCACTCCCTTTTTACTCCCTTATAGGCGTATTTGCGTTTAGAGTGCAGGATGACCAGATGTGGATGCATGCCGGATTAAATTTCCTTTTCTTTTCCTTCTCCCGTCTTTCTGATCAGACTGAGGTTCGGGGAACTTCGTTAGTTGAGCGCCGAGTTCACGCGCTTAGTCTTGAGGTAAAGCGGCGATCGCAGACTGGGCCAGGCATAGAGTTTCTTACTATTACCTAGAGGGAAAGCTGGCGGCGCTGCACTTCAGCCACCATGGACGCTCAAAGCATCATGGGGCGGTGAGCTACCGACTGCAAAACTTCAACGTTTGGCTAAAAAATCGGGCAAAATAAACGCTATTCGATAATCAAGAAGGTCCTAACGTTCAATATCCTGTCTGCAAATTGCAACAAACGAGCAGAAAAGCATTTAAGTGCAAAGTTCGCCCAAAATAAGGGATGGCTAGCTCTCCTATTGGCCAAGTAATGAACAGTACAAAAACTAACATTTCATAATTAACAGGCGCACTTTTAAATGTAAATATGTTTTTCAAAAAAATGTTGTTGCTTAAACACTATAAGAGGTTTTTAATGGCATTTCAGAAAAGTGAAACCTTTTATTGGCGTCATGTGTCGTCGCGTTTTCACTACTATGGGTTTTGCACACTGCGTTCACGCGAAAGTCGTCTGCGCACACACGAACAGCGCTTTCGGAATGAAACGTCTTAGCAGTGCCACTCCGTGTTCCCGAAAAATTACGACTGTGCCGCAACAAGTAGCTCACCGCCCCATGATGCTTTGAGTGTCCATGGTGGCTGAAGTGCAGCGCCGCCAGCTTTCCCTCTAAGTAATAATAAGAAACTCTATGGGGCCAGGCCCCATTCATATTCATGCTAACCGTAGTGGCGACCATTTTGGTAACGCCTTGTGATAGTCAGCCGTGACTCCCCGGACAAAATATTGGGTGTCGTAATCTGGTAACAAGGATCTTTTGAGATAATGACTTTTGAACGGTGTCACAAAACCTGCTACAAGCAGCATTTCTGCAATATAAAGTTAAATAATAAAGTAAAAAAGATAAAGCTAAACATAAAGGTACATAACATATAAAGTTCGTTCTTTCTAAAAAACCCGGTCGAAGCAAGCTCTGGAGCATCCTGGATTCCTCGAGGTATTTAGTTCCAGGAACCTTCAATGGCTGGCTCCTTTGCCAAGGACTCTTCCAAAGTTCTATGCAGATTTATTAGCGTACAAAAACAGCTGTGATTAGTGAGAGGCATTGTCAAGGCAAGCATTCGGAGTGATGTTTGTTTTCGCAAGACAAGACAGCTTCTCACTTCATGATGTTTGAGGAAGACGGGGAAAAAAGGCTTGAATTGACGCAGGTTAATTAGCGACACTTTCGGCGCAAGCAATACTAGCACGAAAGGATAAAAGAGGCGGGGTTGGGGGAGGGGAGTGAGAATAATTTACACGGACATCGAAAAGTAAAATTGAGTTCGTACGTCACCTTGCAGCGAATTGGGTTATGGGATCGATAGTTACTTTGTCCTGTGTACCTTAAGCGAGCATGGAACGTGAACCCCGTCTGGAATGCACAATATTGTTGTGCCAGAAAAATCAAAGAAGAGGCACTTGAATCAATGAAAGCTTTTGGCTATAATTCGGGGGAGCTAATTGGGCGCATTCATGTAGTTAGAGGGAAATCCTGGTTTAGCTCGGAACATTCATATTTACCGCCTATGTTGCGCTTTTGTTCCGTGGCGGCGATGCTAAGCAGTGCTACGCCTTTTCTTTGACGCATTATTGCTTTGCTTTATGCACGACTGATTTTTCTTTTACGTATATATTTTGCTGGATATTACGCACCACTTCAGGGCCTAGATTATGCGTAAATAAAAAATAATTTCGAAGCTTTCTTTCGCAAAAACGTACATGTGCAACAACCTAATTGAAGCTTCGATGGCACGAATGTGTTTGCGACTACCGGAGCGTTTTTTCTTGTTTCTCTTTCATTGGTTTCGTCGTATGGCTCCGGACCTTTCTCCACGCTTGTGCTTGGATTGAGTGGTGCGCCTTTTTTGTTTTATCTCGTGCACCACTTTAGCGAGGGTGTGAATACGTTGCGTCGCTGTTTGCATGCTGTGAATGCTACTCACGCCCAACGATGGCTCGCTCCACGTTCAATCAAAGTCAATGTCGGACAAGACGAGACCCGACAAGAGGTGACGAGACTAGTGAATTCCTTTAAATACGAAGTGTAAAGAAGACAGCACCCAAGGATGAGAGATGAGATATGCCTATGCCTATGCTGTCTTTTTTCGCTTCCTCTTTTTACGAAACCATGCACCAATACAGCCCCCGAGCGTGTATTACGAGAGTAATGAAACCGTATGAAAAACTTAGCCGCAGTGTAGCACAAAGCTTGCGTCATCCTGGCAGCGACTGGCGAAAACGAGACTCATCTAATTCAATCCAATAAAATTCGATGCAATCCAGTCTGATGAAATCCGATCCAATCCAATCTAATGCAATCCAATTCAATCCACTCCAAACCAATCTATCTCAGTCAAGTTAGAACAAAAACCAGAGCTCGTATATTAGAATTTTGGTCGGCGCATCTCGTGCCTTTCCATTTTCCAGATAGCGCATGTTCCGGCTAATTTTTCTACTCTAGCTAATGCCCCCAGATGCTTGTGACGAATTTTCTTTAACGTGCGATGTAAGTGCACGTTAAAGAACTCCAGGTGGTCGAAATTTCCGGAGCCCTTCACTACGGCGTCCCTCATAGCCTGAGTTGCTTCGGGACGTTAAACCCCAATAAACCAAACCAAACCGAATTTTACCGTCGAAGCATTTTTTTCACAGTGTGCGACCCTGTCGCTTCTACCCGTGGCGTTGCAGTTGTTTTTTGTACCGGTTAGGCTTCGTGAGTAGGAAAACCATAGGTACTATGGTCATTTCTTGCAGGTTAAAAGATGGCGACGCAGTCAGTAAGGTATGGTATCAGCTGCGGGTAGAGCCATGCAAGTTTTCTTTCAGTTATCGCAGCATTCTTGAGATGTTTATGTGATCACCGCAAGGAGCGTGATGATCGGCTAACTTCTGGGCTTCTGTCCAATCAGAGCGAGGGATCACGAAGCAAGGTCCCCATTGCGAATTTAGTAACTAGCATTGTCCAAGAAGTTTGAGAGGCCGCACACGATGAACAACGATGAAGATTAGCGTCTTTACCCCATATATTCTAAATTTCTTGAAACGATCAGAAACTCTTGTGTGGTGACAGTCTCAAGATCACAGAAATTGTAGTTCTGACCACTGCTGCTAAGTGCAGCCATGAGAGCATGCAGCCTGTTCAACAAGACCTAATCTTTGCGGCTTACCGATAGGAAGCGCAGATTAATAAGAGGAGGTTGAGAAATAAAAGATCAGGCGGAGGCCATGGATGAACCAGCCTAGGATGAAACAGCAGCCGAACAAAATTTTAAAATGCGTTTTCTCAATGACACTTATGGTCCGATCGAGGTTAAGAAGTGCATCCTCTAGCGACTACGGGCTTGGCATGCCTTATTTGGGGTTAATTCACTGGGCCACCACTTAAGTTTAAAAAAAATAGAACCAAAAGCACTCTCGTTAACAGAAATAGTGTTTCTATATTTTCAATCAGACTTACAACTTGAAACATCGTGAAAAGCGCATTTATAGCATGTAAATATATCAATGTACGACCTTTCCGGTGAGAAAAACGAACTGTATCGCATCACGAAGGAACACTAGGACAGTGACGAGGCATGTTACGTTCAAGTTGTTGCTGTTATTATGTTGTAACAGGGTAGAGTATATAAGAATTGATAATAATAAAGCACTGGTGCCGATTACGTCTCCACACTGCTCTCACTTCTATCAGGCGGGTAGCCGAAACTGCTGGCCCAAGAAATAGTCGGGAAAAGGTCGTCAAATGGTCGGCCACTTCGCTGGCAATGTACATTGTCAGTGAAGTGGCGCAAGAGCCCTCGATCGTTTTGAGATAGATGCCACTATGATGAAAGCGTTTTGGAGAAGAGTGTCGCAGTGAAGTAGTAATAAAGAAACGCAGGTAATTAATTAAGGAAAGTAGGCTTGTTTGCCAGAGTGGCAATGTCTTTATGGCTCAGGGAAACATCCTATTGGCACATCGTCGTCAACCTTTCGGTAATGGCGGCGAGCACGAGAGTGGCGCGCAAGGAGACATGGTTGTTACATGTCCTGCCCCGCGAGGTTCCCAGCACTGTTTGGTTACGATGCGGAACTGGAGGCGTTAAAAGAACGGTAAAGTCGTTACCGAGGTTTGGTTTGGTTTATGGGGCTTAACGTCCCAAAGCGACTCAAGAGTCGTCACCGAGGAGTACCAAGGCCACGACGTACATTTCGCGAGTATTTGTCAGTGGCTGGCGGTAATCTGTACGTTGAGGCGTGTCGTGAAACTTTACTGGCCAAAGTGCAGGAAATGACCAATGAAAAACAGGATTGTTTTGCTGCAATCTAATTCAAAAGAATAAAGTCCTCAGTAAAGTGTTTCTTTTTCAGATATGCGGCTCCCACCTTCATTCAACTCACCCTTTCACCTCTTTTATAGGCTACCTACTTCTATACTCTTTTTTTTTTGTCTTTTTGCTTTTTATGGTTATGAAGTTATATATTGCCTATTAATAAGAATATAAGGCGATATATGACGTAGTATCGTAAACTACCTGCACCGGATTGCGATAAATTACAAAAGAATAACACAGGCAGTTACACTCAACTTTCAACTATAAATTCGATCCACTAGGTATTATTCAAGCAAATAAGGCATACATGACTCTCCCATAACACTCGCCGCTGATCAGGCATCAGACATTAAACCAACCTGCTTCCTCACTCTAGACTGCCCTTTAGACAGGCTGATAGCTACAGCAGCGCCAGAGACTCCACGAAGCTAGTCATACGTGAGAACGGGTTCTTTCCATAGTGCGACGCAAAATCAAATACAGTGATACCAGTTATGAGAGCAGCTATGAGATACAGTTATGAGAACAGCAAATGCGCCGTAACTCTTTCACGCAGGCAAATGACGAAGGAGAGACAGAAAGCAGAGAGAAAGAGGCGCTGATGCGGATTGTAACAATGCTTTATTGTTTTTTTTTTCCTTGTTTTAGGAACACTTTTATTTGGTGCTTAGTTACAAGAGGTGCACCTGACAGTTGAGCTTTGGAGACCTGGTTCTGTACTATTTACTCAACGGGGCTCAGTTAGCTCACGGGGCGTCATTTGCGTTTTGCCGCTGCAGAAATGCCTGACAGTTTTTTGATATATAATGTTCATGCCTGAGAGTTTTTTGATGTATTGTGTACTTCTCATTCTTCAGCTTGAAATGTTCGTTTTCCTTACAAGGCCCATCCCTGAATTCAAGTCATTCGGGTGTAGTATTTGCAAATGAATGAATGAACATCGGGCAATGTTCTTAGTTGAATGCACTGATAGACGAAATAAATGCTTGATTAACTTTAGCGTGCATGATTGATGCATGAAGCTTCTCCTAAGGTAAACATTTCTCTGGCGAAGTTTTCTATTTTGCAAGCATTGAACGATTTAATTTTTTTTTGACGGGAGAGGCAGAAGTATAAGGAGAAAGGCATCTTTCTTTCAACGCAAAAAGTTTATGCATTATTTATAAAATCACCGACATATCGCTTCTCGAGGCCAAGGTAGCATAAACAGCAAAGGGCGGTTGACAAAGAGGGACAGAAAATATTGAAAAAAAAAAAGGTGTAGATATAAGTGCCAGCGAAAAAAATTGAATGTAGGCATATTTTAAGATATGATATAAAGAGAATTTGCGTAGACGTCTGTTCTTTACCGAGATATAAACTTGAGCGTGAGATCTCACTGGTGACGGCTACCGACGCTTTCGTGTGGGGAGTGGCTCTAAATCAAGACAGGAATCTAAGCCCCCGATTAAACCGACTGCAACACAGATTAGACTAAAGAAAACAAATTTATTGAAGGAAAAGCCCATCCAAAACTCGCTAAGAATTCTGGTAGGTGGCGAACGACTCTTCGTATGCGCAAAGTGGCTGAAACCTCGTTATGATGTGATTAAAAACAAAGAAAGGAAAAGTTGTTTGCACGTAATGTGACGCTAGTTTTAACGTCAGTGGTTTACCCTTGTACACAACTGTCACGATGATGTATAAGACGTCTGATGAGACATGTGACCAATAACGCCGGTCAAACGACCCTTTAATCATAGGGTTGCAATATTAATTGATAAAAAGATGCTGACACCCCAATAATGCAACCGATATGAGTCACGTGAGCGACGACACTAGGTCGTGTTACCTTGTTACGTGATGACATCTTTACAAAATGTCATCACACGGTGACTTCATATCATTACTGCTCAGTCTTCATGACGTCACTTGTTCTTGGAGACAATTCCGGCATTAACATATAACGGCGCAAAATAACAAAGTAAGCTATGGCGCACCAGGAAGGCTTTACGCCATACTGGCACTACCGTCATTGTGGTCGCGCTGGCGTGAACGCAATTTCGCTCGCGACTTAAGCGCGCCGGGGCAGCAATTAACCGGCCTTGAAAAAAAAGTTTCTTCGCTGTCGTTTCTAAGATTTTTCACTGTGACGACATCAGGTAATAAATTGTCATTGGCGCTTGTCTGTGTGTGTCACCCTCGCGTCCTCGTATTTTTCTGCCGCGCCATTCTTCGCTTAACATGCGTCACCAACCCGCGGCAAACCTTAACGCGAGTATAAATTGCTCGGCTTCCTGCTAACTCTCTAGTAACTAAGTCGCGGCGTTCCTCGCCTGAAATGAGTTTTTAAAAATTCGCGCCGTCGAACACTGCCGCTAGTTCGACAGTGAAGAATTAGCACCGTCAGTAGCCGTGATCGATTTGGCATGCCCGTCGCGCCGAGCGTCGCCAAGAGGGGGCGGAACCTGCAACGATCGCGTGATCGCTGTTGGATTCAATCTTCTTTTTTTTCGCTCACCAGGCGTTTAGCATCGCCAGTTTCTTTCCTTTTCTTTTGTCACTCTTCTGTCTATTTTCTCCAGATCGCCTTCTCGCAGCTGTCGCTCGTAAGTGTGAGAAGGGACCCTGGATAAGGACACCCAAGGCTCCGCGGGAGGGTCCGACGTTGATTGAGATGAAAGACCCGCTGTGCGGCTGCTGCTAGTTGCCGGCTTGCTTGCTGGTTTGCTTGTATTCTTTCTCGTTTCTGCTAGTGCCTACACTTGTTCTGCTTGTTTCTTCTTTCTTTCCAGCTCTGCCTTTCTGGCGACGGCGATGACGCCCCTACGAAGTCGTCCCTCTTGAAGACTCCTTTCCTTCTCTACTAGTCCTCGAAGAATCGCGTTGGCACTTCTCCGGCGCCTTGCTCCAGTCTGTGCTTTGAAAACGGACTCGCTTTAACTCGATATGTTAATGAGGTACAATGGCTTTTACCGCGAAGACGTCGTTTTGTCGGCGTACAGAACTGTCCTGCTGGAATGCGTATGTGGACACCTTCCACGTGCAAGGTCTGCAAAGACGAGGATGTGAGAGAGTGATCTGTCCGGTACGTCGTCGCATGCAGGAACAATGGCCCAGAGACGACAGAGGAGGTGGTGACAGTGACAGAAGACGCCGCAGTTGTGCTGCTAGTCTCTTCTCTCATTGTGCTCGTGTCGCTGTTCTTCTATTGTCCCAAGTTTCGAGATAGCGAACGGGTGGTGTGCATGCCATGATGCAAACGGTCTCTCTAGTGGAGCTTTAGATGCGTAATGTGGGGCCTGAGTTGGCCTTATAGGTTTTTCATGAATATATAAATTGTTGGTTTAACGGCTGGGTATTCAGATTCGTTCACTGTTGGTGAAATGTTTAGAGGGATCCCCAAGGTTGAGCAAATATGTAATAACGGTGCAAATTACTCATTGGCATCCACCTAAGCCTAGCCATTAGGCTACAAAGGAAAGCTATACAACTTCCACAGAAACTTCGTAGTTAAAGAAAAATTCTTCCTGGTTCGGGGTTCGAACCCGAAACCACCGCTTCACCGGAGCAGTCACTCTACCAACTGAGCTAACCAGGACGGCTGCGTCAAGCAGGACGAGCCAAATAAAAAGTTGCATTGGATGGGATGGCCAGAGCAACGGATTTCGAGGAACTATGAAAACCCTTGGTTATATAGTCCTTGGGAAAACTTTTAGGAAAAAGGGGTCTTTCTGTAATCCGTAGTTGATTAGAAACACTGTTCGAGAGTGACAGTGAAATAATAGATGTGGAATAGTGCAGGCTATTTTTTTTTAGCCTTCTGGCACCACCGAATGCATTGAACATGCGATTATTTACCCTTTATGAAAACACCTTTGAGCAATTTACGAATACTCTCGATAGGCTTTCCAGCACCAGGTGGTCATGGACCACCGCGAGACATTGCTATGGGGCACTTAAGACGCATGCTACCCACCAGCTCGGCATTAAGATTCTTGAAGCAAGTATTTGATGCCCCCTAGCAAAAGTTCTTGACGCCTCAAAATAAAGTGACCATCCCTCCCCATTTCCTAATGCTCCCTCTTGAATCTCTGGCTACATGCATCACTGTATTCTATGGTCGGTTACAACTCAAGAATACTGCGGAGACTGCTATTCAAGGGTGGACCTCTAGCCAAAGGCATCGACTGGTTCTCATTACGTCGCGGCTAATTCTCTAGCATGAAATCGCAGGTGACTTGCAGGTTCCTCCGTAAAGCGGGATTAACCACGCGGTCATGACAATCGGTAGACGGCATTGGCTGTGAGGCTTCATTTGAGGGATATTTGCCGCTGCATTCTTAACTAGTATCCTACTATAGTTCGATTTGCCCTTTGGCACACAACGACACGAACGCTGCACTGACCTATGGTGTCGTGACAGAGCGGATCAAATATTAGTAGCTTTGAAGCTGCTGGCTTAATTTCAGGAGAAATATTAATGTTATTTCAGTTTCATTCGCTCTCTGGGACTCTTCGGTAGTGTGGCTCCTACATCTCACCTAGAGTAAAAAGAACACAAAATAAAATGAATAAGGGTTGAGGGCGAACCTCACTCTGCTAGCCAAGAGACAAAGACATGTCTTCTTGTCAGAACGTTGGCTACCAGACTAAGGTCCCCCCTCTACCATTGTTCATTTTATTCTGTGTGATCAAGAGTCTCATCATCCTTGTCGCCTCGTTCGAAGGGAAAAGGTCATTTAAGAAATGGTTTGAAGCGAGCTGGTCGTTTAGGAAGGTAAGATGGAGAAGTGGATGCATTGTGTTCAGTGTACCGGCATGAAATTCTGGGGCTGCGGGACATTGGTTCAAAGCCGTTGTCCTCCTGTTACGTGTCAGTATTGATAAAAAAAAAAAAACAGTAAGTGCGCAGATCTTCGGACCGATGTTCACCTCCAGTTGAAGAATATTACCCTCAACGGCGCAAGCACAATGGGCCCCCTTATACCTGTTAACACGTCCATATATGTCTGATGGAACATTGTGCATCTGAGAGCAGTCGGAATTGCAGGAGATAAGCCATTATTCCATCGTTTCGCCTGTTATAACACAGATTGTGCACTACATGAAAGCAACAAGGATTCCTCTATAACGAATCGTTTATCAGCTAATCACGTCGGCTATTTGTACGCACAGTCCTTTGAGGCTGTCCTTTTGTCGGGCCAAGGCATTTCCAAGGTACACAGGCCATCTAAATGTCACACCTAATCACGGCTTCGTCGAGTACACAATGCGAAGAACGTTGCCAGAGGAGTTCGGGTGTTTTGTGTCGACCACCCACGGCGCCTCGTCCAATTAGTGTTAGAAGGCTGGCCCACTACTCCCCGCTGTACTCCCATTGTGGTACGCTTCCCAAATGAAATCCCGGAAGAGATTGAGATTAGTTGATGTGGACGAGTAAGTGGTCACTGGCAAGCTGGGAATGCCGCCTACACAGCGCTGACCCCCAAATGCGACCCCGAAAAAGTTCTAGCGCGTTCCGGCGCCGATAATTTGTCCCAACGCATGTACTCGGATATGACCACCTTCGCATAAGCACTTTCAGCATTGTATGCCATTCGCGCTGAGTAACGTGAAGTTGGAAAACTGGGTATAGCAGTGATAAACGTTGTGCAGATTGGCGTAGAGAGTGCGCCGTTTTGCGTCAGTCTTGCTCTTTAGACAAGCAACATATCTTTGCAGAGAGTGCCGTGTATTGTTTGACGTGTTCAGTGGAAATGCATGTTAAGCATGAAACGCATTTGTTAGATGCTAGAGTAGGGCAGGAATTGATTCCGATCAACCTACGCAGGTAAGAAGTATTCTTGGCAGGCTCTATTAAGTACGGATTAGTAAGGGATCTGTTGTAAGGCACCCGTAGGTAAGACATCATGAAAAAAAAAACAATATGGCAGATGAAATTGGACAAAGTATTCGCATATTGGTGGCGGGTAAAGGTACAAAAGTAAGTATAGGATATTAAAGAGATTTCAAAACCTGGCTGACACAGCTCTGACCACGAAAATATCGCTTGTTTTACGTCATAAAACTTCAAAATAAGTATCTATTTAGAAGTCAATACTAAGCGCTACCTGATCGCTTGGCTCAAATGCATGTGTCTAATACCATTATCGCTACTGGGACTCATTCGAGTTGCAGCTCTGACGCAACATGCTTCGGTTTCGTCACATGCCCGAGAATCCGTACAGATGGCTAACGAGGGTTAAGTAAGATTGCAGTTTAATTTCTAAAGCTATTAATCTGCCATTACGTCCTTAGTCGCTGAAAATAGCCTGTGCTCAATTGTTTCAACTAGTCGAATTATATTCCCGTAAAGCACGCTGAAGCACATCCGGAGCGTCCTTGGTGACATTATGCAATAATATAAGTAAAGACAGAGAGGGATCTATAAAACGTAACGAGGAAAGATAGTGAGCTAACGACACCAAACTGTTTTCGGCTATTGTGCGCAGGGAGAAAGGTGAGAAAAGAGAAAGAATGATATTGCAGTGAACAGGAGCACAAGGGCAATACGCGCACATGAAAGGGTGTACTGTAAAAAGAAAGTCTGAACCTTTAAGGAGGTTATGAGAGTGAAAAAACTCAGTTACAGCCCTGCGTTGGTGTCTGGGTATTTCGATAACAAAAACACTTCGCGTGTTTTCACACTGCTGACTGGTTCTTGTGACTATTCCTATTATTTCAACAGTTATTGAATAATGAGAATGACCAACACCTATCGAAGAAGTGAATGCTTGTTTCACCTCTCGTAAATGGTAGCCGTCGCAAAATCCTCGCTCTAAATTGGAGTGACTGTAACTAGAACATTAACAAATTTGGGACTTTTCCGAGGTCAACGGGCGACGCCGGGTTTTCAGCAGAACGAGCTCCTTACATTATTGCATAAAATAACGTCCTTATCGCTTAATCTGCACCGAGGCTGGCTTCTCCGTCTTCTACTCCTCTCTATTCTTCATCTCCATGCATGTTCGCATAGATAATATGAAAAACTCATCCTCTACTGATACAGGCTTGTAGCACAGTACGCTAGATGCGACCGTGTATCCGCACCGCGTTTATAAAGGCGCTAACACTATTCTTATCCAGACAAGTTTGGACCTGAGTAGTTCTCTCGGGGATCTCTGGACTGAGGGCAAAAAACTGGGTCCGCTAAGACGTGGCGCACTAACATTTATAGTTTAAAATTGGTCACAGATGGGCACTTCTTGCCTCATAGAACAAAAAAAAGAAACAAAAAAAGCGGACGCCACCGTTGCTCAATGCAAACTAAGTAATGTCTCGTCCCTCCATGCTAGCTTCGGAACGTGCTTGATTGAACGCGTGCGCCGATTAATTACACGTTTCCGCGACAGGCGGTGCGTGTTCCAGCGCCAATTGAATTAGCCCAGTGCTCGCCCTCACCCGAGAGACGCGAGGTTTGAACCGAATGCCAGGGAGAACGCCTTGTACGCTGCTGCGTTCCCCCAGGGCAGCGTTCATTAAACTCGCGCTTCGAGACGATCCGCGCGAATGCTTGTCACATTGAGTTCCGCTTCGACGGAGATGGAAATCCTCTGGGGTGACCGGACACGCCGACGATTGTATGGAGCGCTTGTGCTTTGTACAATAGTCTTTCGAGCAGGGCAGAAAGAGAGTGAGGGGGATGGGAGGGATAGCTAGTAAAAAAAAAGTGGGGTTGATATCTCGAAAGAGACTCAAGAAGTGAGCACTATTTGATTCCATAATTTAATCAACCAAAACGGGCGCTGCCTAATTCCCTGCCAGAAACGAAATCAAGTATTCGTTAGTTTCACAGTATACCGTCCGGTCAAGACAACGTAGCAGATGAAGTTCACTGATTTATGACCATGGTCAAAGTATCGTTTACGGCCTTGCGGGCCGTACGAATAACAGTAACATCAAACTCATGTTGCCAAGACGGGAAAGAGAGCTGGCTTTATTTTGACAGTGTGTATATATACGTTCCTTGTTGCCAGATGCACATGGTTAGTTGCACAAGTGCAGACTCCGCTAGAGTCAGAAAGAAGACCTAGAATCAAGCAGTGTTTGCAGGGCTGTCTGGAGTGTTCAGGGGCCTACTCAGCGCCTGAGTACAGGCAGGTTGGGCTGACTGCCCCTACGGCGTGCTATGCAACGCCTCCGCTCCTTTCTATAGCCTCTTCATACCTACCCTCACGACACGGTACATATTCACAAACAGAGGGAGACACAAAACATTTCCTTTTTCTTGTAACCCCCTTTGCCTTATTCGACGGCACTTGTAATTAAGCACTGATATCTACTTCAATGCAATACGAAATCTTTCACGAAAAAAATATGCCCACAGCGTGACTTGCACACAACTTCCCAAGTTTCATTGTGTACATTGTTTGCAGTGCGGGAAATGGGGCAATGTGCGAGGACTATCATAAAACGTGCAGATTTAGCTCAGTACGTTGCCGAGCCAGGACTATACGTACGTTGAAAGAGAGTTCGCCGAAAACTATTCCCCATTTTGCTAAAAAAAGGGGGTACAAGTCTGACATAAGTCGATAGGCTTTGAATGTGAACGCGATATCTCGTCCGTATTTACGTGGATTTCCGACGTGAGAATAACGCAGAGACTTTATTAAGTGCACCGTCACCATGCTTCGATGCAGGTTGATGATACGATGATGATGAGACCGAAGAAGACTGCTGCTGTACTCATTCGATTTCTCTTAACAACAAAATGAGCACACATAAAAGAAACACACAGGAGACGAAATTGACAAGGGCCAGCGCAATCCACTCCTTTCAACCTCATCTCTTGTGTATGCCTTTTATGTTTGTGCATTTTGTTGCTAGTAGAAGCCACGAACGAACTCGCCCAGCAACAAGTACTATTTGGAATTCATCGATCGGGTATGTAGCGATTATTAAAGATATGCTTTTGCAGAGGACTGTAGTGACGGTTCGCGCACTGAATGCGATTATGGTTTCACCAGAACTTGCGCAATGGCGAGAACATATGGCATGGAATAGCAGAAATTATAGAATCCTGCGATATACACTGTGCTACCACACGCCTACATTAGTGGGTTAAGCGATACTTCAAGGATCCGTGCGTTGCCCATCCATGTGTGTTCACGTAAGAGCGAATGCCGAAAGAGCTTACATGTGTGAGTTGCTGTCAGGTCAGGTACTTAACTGACGGATTGCTGCAGAAGATAGAAGACGATTCGCCGTTCGTTCCCAGTAAAGAAAAAACAGGACAAGTATGCCTTCAGGGATGACAAAGAAGGCCTCTTGTGGGCGTGCTTTCAATGTAATTTACGGACTATAGTGTGTTACTCAACTTACCAGTGTACAGGATGCATCCGATGTCATTGTATAAGCGTAAGAACACCGCAGATTTAGTCTGCCATATTTGCGTTGATCATTGTGCCTTATCGATATTGGGTCAATACACCTTTAAGGACGACGCGTAATGTGCCTGCTTCGCCGCTTGACCCAGCACGAATTTACAAGCCATCAGTACTCGAGGGCACCACGAAAGAGAAAAACGTGATAAAAATAATTGTTTTGAAGAGGAAACCGTGCACCTGTGGAGAAAACCAATGAAGGCTTTATTTATTTATTTCAACCTTTTTTTCAGAAACAATTTTGCCTTAGATAACACGGCAAAAAGCAGATGTTTTCTTCTTGACAAAGGCCCTGTTAACCATACACTGATCAGCAAGTACATACACGTAATGAAATACATTATTGCACGCATGATAATGAAAAATAAACAGGGATAAACGCACCAACAGTACCATTTCGCAAGTTTTCGAACTTCAGAGCATTTCTTCCATGAAAGAAGAAGTAGAAAATACTCATGACATTGAATAACACAGCATGCATGTCAGTTTTGAAGGCCCTTTTAATGCTCTCAGGTGACTGACACTACTGCAAGCATTATGATTGAAAACGGTATTACACGATCAAAATTAAGAATTTCTGCGTGTAGTCGCTTCCTTAAGAGCTCTTCCTCTGCGATGTTTTATCAATGGCCAAGCCATCTGGTGCTCATAGTCCTTTATTTATAATGTCATAGGTGAATAACTTGGGCACAGCTGGAGGGGTATTTTGCGTTATGAAAAAGTTATGAAAATAAACAAGCACATGCAAGATAAAGTAAAAAAAAAACAGCATAAAGACATAGGTCAAGAGAACTAACACAGGCCACGGAACTTTGTGCTAGCAAAATGAGGACGTTTTTTTGAAATGACCAAATCCAGGAACCGAAACTATAAGTCAATTTATACTGCAATGGCAAGAAATTCGATACTTCTTTCCTTTGGAAAAACCCCAATAACGAAAGGGCCCCGCCGCGCCCCGAAACTTGAGCTCGAACTATATTTCCGATAAAAAATGAGCCAGATCTTGCTCATGTACAGGTCAGAATGAAGCAGATCCACTCGTGAGGGCAGTCTTTTTCAGCTTGACCTTCGACTCATTCGAGCGCGGTTTCGTTTATTTTTTCTTCCCTGCTACTTCCTCATCGACGGCTTAGGATGTGAAGAGATGGACGGAAGACCTAAACCCTGAAGAGGACAATAGCGAAGAGATCATTAGCCCCGTGGTAGAGAAAGCAAAGAGTCGCCTCAGCTACATTCAATGTTGAAGTGTTTCGTTGGGCAAGATAGTATTGGCTTCCTAAATTTATTGCTACTAGCGGAATGGAAGACTCGAAAATACAGGAATAACGGTTGTCCTGTCGTTTTGCGTACCGTCTGCGAATACCATTTCGCTGCAAATACTGAATTTAGGATGCTACAGAGAAGTAGAAAATAGCATTCATTCCATAAATTCTAGCTATTTTACTTTGCTGCCTAAGTCTGAACGCAAGACAAGAAGGCTGTCATGTGAGTGCTTGTGATAGGAGCTGCTTTTCACATGTACTTAATTGGGTTGCTGAAACACCGCAGTACTCCTGATTGGACACAATGGATGTTCAAATTGCTTTTCAACTCAGTTCGCAGCATATTTATTTTTAAAGATTATTTTCTTAAGCAGAGCTTCCATAAATACCATAGAAATAAAGTTCGAACAATACTGGGCCAAATCAGGAGTTCCAAATCGAATTGAGCCAAATCCCAAGTTTTCATGCTGATGTTGACCAAATTATCTGCATAATTTACAGTACATGATGATGTAGAGCTGCCCTGACCTAAAGGTAAAGCTTATACCATCTTAGATAGCACTACGGTTTATGCCGAAAAGAAAGTTACGCGTTCTTCTCAGTTCCTGTTTAGATGGGTTTGGCTCATTCCGAAAAAAAAAATCAGATCTAGATTGTCGCATTTAAGGAATTGTAGAAAGGGCAATTGAAATACAGAAAAAAACTACACCTATTCAACATTGTTTAGCCTGTAATGATGTCATGGAAACGCCCTAACATGAGACCGACTTCTAATGAACAAATTACACATCTCTGAAAAGCACGCCCAAGCTCTCAAAATAGCTGATTCACGCTACGAACAACGCACCTCTAACCTCTGTTACTATCGCCTCTAATGCAGCATGTACATGGCCTCTTGGAGAGAAGTAAAAACTGTACTGAGTAAGTGCTAGACTGAGCAGACTGAACACTTTTTACAGGGTCTGTTCTGAAAGTAGTAGGACTGGTTTTTTCCTGGGCGAACGGGCGGACGAAAGGTTGTCTGCGCGCGCAGGATCGGTGAAAGGGGATATTGGGAACGCTGGGGAAAATCGGCAGTCTGCTCTCGGCCGTTGAAAAGAGCAGGTGGCTTGTACTGTGGACCCCTGTCGAAACACCTCGTCACGCAGAATCAAGGAGTGCTTACTGGATCAGCGATACGCGATCAAATTTTGTGTAAAGCATGGTAAAACGGGCAAAGAGAGTCATGACATGATTAAGGAGGCCTACGGGGATGCTGCCATGGGTAGATAAGGTGTTTTTGAGTGGCTCAAGTTGTTTCAAGAAGGTAGGGAAAGAGTGGAAGACGACGACCTCTCCGGACGCTGATCGACCAGCAAGTCCAACGAAAATGTGTCGTGGTGAAAAATTTACTTAACAGTGATCGCAGGATGAGTATCAGAATGATTGCTAATGACTTTAGCATTCCTGAAATTCAAGTTTTTGAGATCGTGACAGAAAACTTAGCCATCAGGAAATGTGCGCGAAGTTGGTGCCGCGAGTGTTGTCAGAGGAGCAAAAGGCCAGGCGGAAAGCGATCTGACAGGATCTTCTTCATCACGTGAATGAGGACCCCGATTTTTTTGGATAACGTAGTGACCTGTTACGCGACGTGGGTGTTTGAATACGACACGAAGAGCAAGCGGCAGAGGTCAGAATGGCCCACTCCTTCCCCACGCCCCAAGAAAGCGCGATAGAGCAAATCGAAGGAAAAGTCCGTGGTCATTTGTTTTTTTTGATCGACATGGAGTCATCCACAAAGAGTTCGTATCACCCAGACAAACAGTTAATGCAGTTTTTTACGTGGAAGTCCTCAGAAGACTGCGAAAACGCATTGTTCGTGTCCGCTCAGCCATCGCCAACAAATGGCGGCTGCACCATGACAACGCGCCGAGCCACACAGGGTTCCTCGTAATGGGGTATCTTGCCTAGCACAAGGTAACAACGATGCCTCGCCCCCCCCCCCCCCCCCCCCCCCCCCCCCTAGAGCCCCGACTTGTCCCGGCCAGACTTTTTTCTATTCCCGAGAATAAAGTGGACGCTCAAGGAGAAGCATCACGGATTGGTAAAGGCGGTTCAACAGGCCGTGACGAGGGAGCTAAACAGCATTCCGGTCCAGGCGTTCCTGGAGGCGTACGAAAACTTGAAAACTCATTGGCAGCAGTGTGCAGATGCGGAAGGGTGCTCTTTTGAAAAATACTAATCGTTTGTACTATTATCATGAATAAAATTTAGAAAAAAAAATCAGTCCTACTACTTTCAGAACAGACCCTGTATTTCCTAAGCTCTCCCCATGTTCAGTAGACTAGCATATCATGGAGTCGACATGATTGCCGAACATATAGCTGGCGGCATGTTGGAAAAACCACTTCGTCATTTGAGTACGTCCTGATTACGCTCGGAGCTACCTTGAGTTTTTAGCTGTCACTGCATTCCTGCCGAGTGCTTAATTGGTAATAACACCCCCCTCCCCTCTCCAAGCTCATTCTACGAGGCCAAAGCATTTCAAGGAATCGGCCATTACGCATGCGCATTACCATGAGCTGAATTTCTATCGTTAAACGGCTGCACATACAGCTGCGCCGATAATGATAAAAGCAGAGTATTGCCAAGCCTAAATGTTTATCATGGGCGCAGGCAGCATGGGCCTGCGCCCATGCTAAACATTCAGGTTTTCTTCTGTCACGCCTCAAGGATGCGAACAGCCTTAAAGGCATTGGGGCACCCGTATTAACTGGATATATAAGAAGCCCGATTAGGCCAAAATGCGTCGTCGCTCATGAAATTCTCCCATTGGCTGGTATGAAATGATGTCACCAGAACGGAGAAATCTAATTGGCAGGTGGGAAGTAAAGTCACCAGTAAAGAGCATTTCCATTGGCTGCAGGGAAGTGACGTCAACAGACCAGAAGTGACGTCACTTCCGGGAAAGGCACCAACAGCTGCAAACGCTGTCGCATTTCCTACACATAACTAAGTTTGGCGGCTCTGTCAATTTTTTTTTTACCTCAATTCAACATAAGTGGAGGGAAGCGTTCATCTTGAAACAAAATTTAGCGCTATAAGAAAGGAGTACAGATCTCCGTTCCTTTTTACCCAGATAGACCATAGTACGCCCACCATCTTTTGTTTCCGTCTTTCCAGCTCGTTAAGCTTAACGCAACTACATAAACAGGTTCCCTAACGCGGACCAGAATCCGGCCAAAAGAGCTGTCGATGGCGCTTTGACAATCGTTAGGGATTCCAAGGAGTTCGACACAAGGTTGCTAGTTTTCAAGCTTCGGGACGCTCCAATAAGGAACACGCCACGAGGTAGCTAGTCCTCAAGGTGATATTGGGCTTATGGCGAAGTAAGAAATTGTTAACTTGCTGCCCACTTTTTCGCGCATTAAGTTGAATAGCGTCCGAAACAATAATAACCGTTGATTCATTAATCAGGCGAAGAAAGCGAAATGCGGTCATAACGTAATACCTCCTTTTGAGCGCCCGATGACGTCGAGGCCCCATAAACGACACCTCATTGTGAGCGCGATGAGGTCGTTAGTCATTACGAAGGGAGCCCATTATTTAAGTTCTTGCAAAGTACTCTCTGTTTAAACACCCTATAAGAACGCCAGCCTTCTCGGACGCTTAGTATTCTTCTGTGTGGTCATTAGCGCCATTCATCGAAGGCTTTCAGCGGAACCTTTTAGCAGGCATCTCTCCGCATGCATTCACGGATAGCCTAAGTGCGGACAGGCAAAAAATGCGTTTATAATAGTAAACGCACAGAACACGAACCGTTTGGAGTCATATTTGCTAGCGCTTAGTGAACACACGGGACAAGAACACAAAAAATTCAGGGGGCACTTTGACTGCCTAAAGTGCGTAGAGGCGAAAGCGTTTTCCGCACCACTTTGACTGCTTCTGTGGCACTGGTGGCGTCACATGTAATTGTGTACTAATTAATAAGTGATGACAAATTACTAATTAATATTTAATCACTGATTAATGCCTGAATACTAATTAACTGCTAATTAATGACGCTTAAGCCCCGCCTTTAGGAGTGGAACGCGACAGCGTGTTGCAGCGCTGCCAGGGAGTCCACGGAACGCCACCACCCGTTCGGCGCGATGCCTTGCCCTTTGAACGCAACGCTTTTTGAGGAAAGGAAATGGCGCAGTAATTCTCTGTCATCTCGGTGGACACCGGAACCGCACCGTAGAGGAAGGGAGGAAGTGGGAGTGAAAGAAGAAAGACAAAGATGGCCCGTAATGAAGGAACTGAAAATTCTATTTGAGGAAAGGAAATTACGCAGCAACTGTCTCACATATCTCAGTGGACACCCGTCAATGTTCAGGGGGGCACTTTTTTGACCTAAAGTGCGGTCACTGATGTGTGGCTAAGATGTTAAGCTTCGCCTCCAAGAGTGGAACGCGACAGCGTCTTGCAACGCTGCCAGGGAGTCTATAGAACACCATCGCCCATTCGGTTCTACGCCTCGCTCGTCGGCAAATTGGTTTTTGAGGAAAGGAAATGTATCTCTCTCATATCTCGGTGGACACCTAAACCTCGCCGGAAGGGAAGGGAGGAGGATGGGAGTGAGCGAAGACACCGTGTTCACCAGACGCGCCTGTGTTCATTCCAAACCATCGAGCTGGCATGGCGGAGTGGCCTCAGCGTCGAGCGTCTGACTCCCGATGTCTTCGGCGGCGGTTCATCATTGCCCCCATCAGGCGGCATCTTCTCGCCTACGCTCTCGTCATGCGACCGCTTCGCAGCTGTCATAGCGGCCTCTTCCTTGCTTGTGTCCATGGCGACGTTGTCATCACTCTCCACGCTGCTCGGGGTGTCGAACGCGACTTCCGTCGCGTCCGTCTCCTGGCCACTGTCGTCTTGTTGAGAGCCATGCTCCACTGATGCTGCAGCTGCTACTTGACTGGTCGTCGTCGTCACCTTTTATGCGTAGCATATTGCAATCACTCAGTTCAGCCCTTGGGCGCGGCCGGGCACCCACCAAACCACGTGACATGAAGTCACGTCACGTGGTGACATGACGCCACCAAACCACTTAAAAAAATAAAAAAAAACAAAGAAAAACAAAAAAGAACGACTGAGCATGGTGGAGGTTGCCACCGCCCCGTTTCATAGGGGCGCTCCCATCCATCCATCCATCCATCCATCCATCCATCCATCCATCCATCCATCCATCCATCCATCCATCCATCCATCCATCCATCCATCCATCCATCCATCCATCCATCCATCCATCCATCCATCCATCCATCCATCCATCCATCCATCCGTCCGTCCGTCCGTCCGTCCGTCCGTCCGTCCGTCCGTCCGTCCGTCCATCCATCCATCCATCCATCCATCCATCCATCCATCCATCCATCCATCCATCCATCCCTCCGTCCATCCATCCGTCCATCCATCCATCCGTCCGTCCGTCCGTCCATCCGTCCGTCCGTCCGTCCATCCGTCCATCCATCCATCCGTCCATCCGTCCATCCGTCCATCCATCCATCCGTCCATCCATCCGTCCGTCCGTCCGTCCGTCCGTCCGTCCGTCCGTCCGTCCGTCCGTCCGTCCATCCATCCATCCATCCATCCATCCATCCATCCATCCATCCATCCATCCATCCATCCATACGTCACGGAGGAAAAGCTGCTGAGAAAATCGAGTGCCGCCAAGCAATACCTCGCGCAAAAAGACCGTGCAATATGCAACGCATTCTTGGCTTAACCAAGCTAAGCCTGGGCATCTTTTTTTTGAAGAGGCGTCAACGTAGGTCATGTTTTCCTAGACTGCTGGGACGCCATATTTTTCTGGGATGTCATGCAGAGAACCATCAAGAAAGAACTATATACACTGCACCCTTATGGTATTGGCTTCCACAGCTTGTGGAAAACGCGAATGCAAGTAAGGCATGCGGATATAAACACTCGTAGTACACGCGAGAACTTTGTTGAAAGTGCTGTTTATCTGCGGGAATGTTACCAGGCGCAGCGTGACCCACCCCAGTGGGTAACACTACTAGATGATCTAGTGAAACTTAAGAAATTTTAACTTCACCCGTATCAGCTCAAGTGTAGCTGAAGTGTTCTTATTGTTTTCATGTCAATCTCGAAAATAAAGAAAAAAAAAGCTGGCATGGCGGAGTGGATAGCATGCTCGTCTCGCACTACGAAGACTGGGGTTCGATTCCCGAGCTCGACCAATTTCCTACTCGTTTTTATTTATTTATATGGCCTGACTAGAAAAGTTAATTAGGCTAATTGGGTAATTAGGCAATTAACTAAGCTCAGTCACACTTACTTGGAGCATCACTATACGATCCCTTCTATTGGTTGCATGGTTACTAGCCAAAGTACAATTGGCCCCGTTTGAAATTCGCTCACTGTGACGTAACGACCGTTTCGACCAATTGAAAAGCGTGGCCTTTCTGTCGACAACTGCTGCTTACAACGATGAGACATTAAAGGCTTCCGCCTTAATACACAGGACAGACGCTAGTCTAGTTGTGTTCTTGTCCCGTGTTTTCACTAAGCGCTAGCAAATATGATTCCAAACGCTTTCCAACTAGCCCAAGTTTCTGCCTTAAGAGCACGAAGCACCTTTTAATTTTTCGGGCCGTATTTTTCACTCCACCAGTGTGAAGAACCTCCTTTGAAGAACCCTCACTTCGGTCACGACATAACCGCTCGGATAAACAATGGTTTCACAGCGATAGTTTTGTGTAATAGTTTCCCGGAAGAAATATTGCAGTGGCATGCAAATAAGATTACTCTATGTCTCCATAGCCTGCATAACCTACCCCTCTACAGCAACTCTGTCAAGCAGTGTATTATAGCGCCTCTATTCTCATGTTCTTACGCTGCGCTCTCAATAACGTACAATAAAAGCGGATCACTTTAAATGCATGTTCGTGACGACACCCTCCACTCTCTCTTTCCCTCACTCTCAGTGCTGCCTGCCCCCCCTTGATGACCTACGTGCCCTTGGTGGACGGAACTCCATCGCTGGCAGCGGCTCTTCTCTACTGAGGCGTTCCATACGAGCCGCTTGTATGGAATTGCGGAAATATGGTGTCCATAAGATATAAAAATATATACGAAAATCTATATCTTGCTGTACGGTGCATGTCTACAAGGATTCAACATAATTTCTATACAGTTTCTATACAGTGTACATGACGCCATATGGAGTCGGTAAGATTTTATAAGTGCTTTTATATATTCCATGCCGAATCCATATGCTCCATACTGACTGTATAAAATTTCTTATGGAAGCGTATCTAATTATCGAACTCGTCATATAGAAACTTTCAGTAGGGCTTCTTCCAGCCACTTGCAGCAAATGGGCATCTCCACAACTGCTTGCATTGTATGGACAAAGGGACACCAACAGCATTTTTATTAGACGCCTCATGGGGCCAAAATGTATAGTCGGTGACGAAATTCGCTCACTGGCTTTATGGAAATAACATCACCAGACCGGACGTGACGTCACTCGCAGTAAAGTTTCACCAACAGCTTGTAATGCGGTCGCACTGCCAACACGTAGTGTAACTAGGTGTCCCTGTGAAGTTCTTCTTAAGGCTAGAAGGTTAAAGTGCAGGGCAGAAGGAAATGGCTCGTGCTTCGACATATCTCATTCACGCTCTTTATCGTGGTTAAGGCCCCCATAGACAGCCAATCCTCAGACAAAATTTGCATCATGAATGAAAATGGTACTTCGATGCGCAAGTCACCACAGCTTAAAGAAAACAATACAGAACAGTGTCCAAAGTGCAACAAAATAGGGTGTGGTATCGTCATGACGGCAGAATTTTTTGTTCTTTTGTAGTATTTTTCATTAGTACAGTACTCTTTTTCTGCAGTACTTTTCTGTAGTCTGTAGTACTTCTGTAATTACACAAAATGCTGTTGCTACTACAAAAAAAAGTTCTGTTGTCAGTATAAGATTTTATTTGGACAAGGTTACAAAAAGTTCGTTGTGACGACAAAAATTTTTCTGTTATGTTTTCTGACTCTATCTTCCCTTTGCTTACGCACGCGCTATAAAGAAAAATAAAGCTTTATTTTGCTTAAAGGAGTTCATTAACGAGCGGATGTCCTTGACTCTTATGCGCAGATAGAATTTCTTCAGCTAAATGGTTCGTTGAGCAACGCATCCTTTCTTTTATTCCCCCAAGACCTTCACCGCCCCCGTCGGGGCTTCGTTCATCCAGAGAAGAGTTTTGAATGACCAGCGCGAAGATTGCGTTTTATTTTGTTTTTATTAGCGGAGACCAGCCCGCCTTGTCACCAGAAGTTAATGAGTGTAACCATTAACTCCAGCGGTCGCTGCAATTTAATTAAGAGCAGGAGAGACGCCTCGGATCGAACGACGGAGTAAGAAAACTGCCCGCAAAAGCGGGGGCAACGTCACGATTTTATTGATTTGTAATCTTTTCTCCCTGTCAAGGCCTTTCCCCTTGGGGAGGTCCTTCTGCGCTTTGGAAGCCGAGCGGTCGTTCAGGGATGGACTACATTGGCAGGCATTGTGCTCTTCTTTTTACAGAACATTAAGAAAAGCTGCTTTTTTCATATTAATCTCGGATGTTTCAAGGCAAAGGAAGGAATCCATTATGCAGTTACGCTCTGAAAGCTCGTCGTCGGACCTCCGAATTCTGTTGTAGTGGTTTCATGAACTTACTCAAAATCCAAAATCGATCGAGTTTTGAAACAGGAAAGTAGATGTATATCATTTTCTTCGTTCAATAATCCAAGAAACTGTTTTAGTGCGCTTCATCTCTAGAAAATATACATGTTGCCATTGTGAGCCCATTGAATGTTTTGTTTCTTGTTTTGTCATTGTTTTTTTCATCATTCGTAATATTAGTAGACGTTTGTGACCATGATTTCTTGTACTGTTGAGCTAAATATGACTTGCATAACGTCCAAGGTTAATCAGCTGAATTTTTCGCTTTATAGTAAATCATTACGACCTCACACAGAGCTCACAATTTATAAAAAAGGGCTGAGTGTACTTGCATCTGCATTTAATTGCATTAAATTTCTGCACCACAGGGCTCGCATTGCTTCGAGAACTGAGCTCCTTTCTCACCTTGTGAGCTGTAGCTCATAATAAGCACGATAGAAGATGCTAGAATAGTTGTACACAAATTATGTTTTCAGTTGTCCCAAAGAGTGGTTTTTAGGACGCTTAAATCTTGACCCGTCGAATTAACATATTTCTTCGGAAATTGCAAAAGCGCCATTCGAAGAGGCAGGTACGAACAAAACAGTTTCTTGAAGGCAACAATCTTTCTATATGCTTCTGTAATGCAAATAATGACAATGGAACACTGTTGGTATACCTCTTGTTTCAAGAGGTGTTATCATACGGTTATTTGAGCAGTTATATAGATATCTATTGAGTTGTAGGCGAACACCGCTTGGATTTGGCTAAAATAATATGGCACCGAAATATTATGACGGAAGCGCACGACTGATCATTGGGCCATAAGAATAGAAGTTTGATAGTTTCCCGGATATATGGGAAACGCCGTTGAGATGATACTAGTAAATATAGGAAATCAAAGTATAATATCCGCAGGAAGCCACACGTCCCTATAATAGGCAAGGAAAAGCCAGCCTAAAAAGACAGAATCGTGCTCAAAATACGAAAAATATGTTTTTTTTTTCGTTCTGCCGTATAACGACAGATTTTTTTTGTCTAGTACTCTAGTATTTTGCTTTAGCTCTGGGAAGAAGGGATTGCACAGTACTGCAGAAAATGATATTGGTACTAGAAAAATTTTTACTATAAGTTCATGGAAAAAACATTAAAAGATCTGTTACAAGGATCGACAATTTTCTGTCGTAAACCGCAGTGACTACGCCTCCTTAGACTTGTTTGCTAATAGAAATAACTGCCGCAGTTACCATCCACCCAGCGTATTCGGCAAAGAACGACAATTGGATTCTTTTTTTTTTTCAGTTATGGTTAGTTGCGACAAAAAAAAGCCTGTTCTCGCACATTATGCTTCAAACAAGTTGACTGTCTGCAAGTTAGGACTTCGTTCGTTGATAGCAAGGTTTCTTTCACGGGCAGCTGCCCTCTCAACTTTAACAATGCTTTGCGCTTTGCTAGTTTGGCATACACCTCAACCAGTCTTCAACACAGCCCCAGTGAACTGTATGCAGTGTGATCGCTAGCCTTATCCTTGTGCTACTCTAGTTTCCCGAGCACTATTTCGATCTTCCATTACAGAACTGTTTGCTAAACCGAAAATATCTTCAAGAGTCCCCTAACGGCGCTTTATCAAAAGTATGCGAATGTTTTGCTAAAGGCCTGGTCTGGAGTCCTCACGTTAGCCCGTCTCTTGCTAATCGAACCGCAGCCCCCGTGGTCCATCGTTCTTTTCTGAGACAGGTCAGTAAGAAGAACCCTTCACGTCAAAGCCCGTATATCGGGGACCTGTTCAAGTATCGCAAATAAATAAACACCCACAGGTCGCCCTTTCCCGGTATTTGCAGTGGAGGTTATCGAGTTACCGCGGGAGGCGTACACTTCACTCCTTCCTGATACCTACCGCCGGAATGAAGCCAAATATTGACCCTGTTCTGATGGCCTTCTGATAAAGGACCTTCTTTAACATTGCGGGCGAACGCGTTCAGCCTTGGTATGTGTTGAAAGTGGAAGTATTCACTAAAGAAGCCGTCGTACGCCCTGCCTTCAGAAGTCACAGGTGTGATAAGACGTTGGCTCTTTTATTACGCTGAGGCCTAGTGATCCTGCAGCACGGCTGCTAATCAAATATCTTAACATCGAACCCCGGCCACAGTAAGGGCATACCAAAAGGATTAAATGCATAAAGCACCCGTGTTCTATGCTACGCGAGTGCACGCGAAAGAACCCCATTTGGGTGAAGTTAACGTGAAGCTTGCTCGCGGTCGGCTTCCGTTTGGTGCCAGAGGTTTCATTCGGTGTACACGCAGAGACACACGCCGGCATTTCCTTCCTAAATCACCAATACAGTTTACGCATTGAAAAAATCATATTTTCGTCATAACTACTGCATTATGACTGGAGCCTGCCTCATCGCGTCACGGAAAATTGTTAAGATATTACAGTGACGCAAGATGTAAGACGTACAGCCCTCGTCAAAAGTATGCAGCCCAAGAGGTTTTGCTTCCAAGCTTTTCAGCTGGGCTTCCTAGCATATCTAGCAGTCCAAAGCTTGGGAGGATTGAGGACGCGATGCCACTCTTCTTTCGAGAGGTTACGGTCGCTGAAGATGCTAAATGAGGCATGCAGCCGGCCTCAAAAGCAAACCCCTTGGGCCGTATACTTTTGACGGAGGGTGTACATAATACACTAGAATCTTACGAGGAAGAAAAGAATGAAAGCAGTAAGAATTTTTCTTACATCGCACCCTGCTGTGAGTGTGATTGAACGCCTCGAAGATTCATTAAAGCTTTTCAGGAAAGAAAAGAAATATTTAGCGTGGAAGTCCTTTCCTCTAACGGAGGCAATGTCGCGGGAGGATGAGCCCTTTGTGGGAGTAATTAGGTTCCTTCCAAGTAATTTCTTAGGTGTAATTTGCGTGGACAGTTTTGTTTCCCAGCCTGGAACAAGAGCTAGCAACAATCTGATACCTTTTTTTGTTTCCCACTTCCATGCAATTACACCCCTTGTATTTGCCGGCCCGGCATATACTTACGACCGCCACCCACATAAGGCGAAGAAAACATTAAATGACACGGCTCCTGCCCTTTCGTCTGTTCCTTTTTTTTGTATAGCGGTATCTCTATGAGAAGCTCGGTGCAGTGTAAATTGAGCCCTTTAGGGCATCAAGGCGCAGCCCAAGTAGAAGCTTGTTGCACAGTGTCTGATGTCCTGTGACTCTTTAGGGCAGTTTCAATGTGTTACAAAACTACAGTATGCCACAGGGCATACAGTGTTAAAACAATAAGAAGGCGTTGGGAAGTGTTACAAGTAGGCATGAGAAAAACAGAAGCAATACTTTTAAACGTAATATTACCCGTGTTCCCCGGCTTCTCAACGGAAACGTTGCACAGGGGTTCTTAGATCATGAGGGTCACGTCGGCTGAGGGAGATGGGAGCTTTCGAGTATGTGCCACCTGCTGTCATTTGCCATTTGGTCCGGGCGGGTTTGGAAGTCACGGGAGAAATGCGAAGAGGGTGTACTAAGGGTTGAAGTGAGTGAGAGTGAGGGACCGACCGACCGACCGACCGACCGACCGACCGACCGACCGACCGACCGACCGACCGACCGACCGACCGACCAGTCGACCTGGCGTTATTCATTTTTACATTTTTTTGCTATACAACACCCGCTGCAGAAAGAGAGTTAATTTGCGGGAGGGTACAAAGTAATGAATGTCTGCTCTTCCTAGTGCAATGGGGAGAAAGGACCGCAGACTAAACGCCATGAGAGCAGCTTGAAAGGTGGCTAGGGCCAAGTAAAGCAAGCAAAAGGATAAAAACAAAAGGCAGGGCTACCGATCACGCGTGAACTCATACGCAAACATACACACAGAGCACCAAGTGACAAGGAATATACTGAAAAACTTTTCGCGCGTGAAACAAGGAAGGAAAAAACGGTGAAACTAGTAAAATATCGACAACCGCCTACGCTTATAAAACGCTTCGTTCCTTGTATGCAATGATGAGTAGACACTCTCCACATTTGTCAGTTAGTAATAGAAAGGTAAGTTTGAGTTGCGGTTTTGAAAATAACTCGAATCCTTGTATGGGTGCCGTAAAAACAGTGGGTTTGTTTTTGCTAAGTTAATTTAGAGAGCATGGTAGAAAGAACCGACGGCTTTGGTTGCCGTATAATGTCCTCGTTTGAAGAACGACTCATTTTCGTTTGCTTCAAGGGAATAACTTTGCCTTTTGGCTTAATTGCAGCAAGAGTTTTCAGATAATGAAAAAAGTGATACTAAAATGTGGAGCTCCCACGAGGAAGCCTGTATTGCGGAAATAAATTTCCCGTATGAGAAGATTGTGAAGGATATTTGGGTTTGTTTTAGATGCTGTACGCCAGAATGGATGCCAGCAATTTTTGTATGATTGCAATGTTATATGGTGAATTTTAATTTTTTGCTCTGGAGAAAAATGAGTCTTGTATATAAAGTGAAACGCTACGGTTCTGGAACGCTTGTTTCCGATACACATTATGTGATGAGCCCGTTCATACTTCAGTCAAAAGTGAAGCCTAGCGAATTAAACCAATAGACAATTTTAATGGCGTTATTTTCTAGCTTTAGACCCCTGCTCATAGAAACTTCCAGTTTGAAGGACCGGCAAAAGACAGTCTTGGTCTTGCTAAATTTAAGCACCAACCTTCTAGCTATGAACCATTTGTGGAGAGCACAAAGGATGTGACTTCCTCTGCTGATTACTTCATCGGCAGAGGAGCTTTTGACTGAAAAGTTATTCACACTTATTGACGCATGGATGGTAGAGGGTATTTGCACTTTTCATCACATATTTCGTTATACACGTTAATTTCATGCACATACGCCATTTTCCTTTTTAGTACGACGTATGGAAAAAAGCAAGAGGAAAATAAAAGACTAGAAATATAAAATGTTCCCGTTGCACAATATTGTAATAGGTTGTCTTGCTCTATTTCGACCATCCTTTAGTCGTTCACTGACCGCACAGGAAGCAGTTAGCGCTTCCCAAAGACAAATCGCCAGCTCAACCCTTCCATTTCGTGGCGAGTTTTTGTCTTTCGGTAGCGCAGGCAGATCAAATATGTTCACAGCGGGCTTGACTCGAAGCTTAAGTATAAGTGTTAAGTTCATCTTTTTTTCACTCACTGACCGAACTCAAAAGCACTGCCGCTTCCCAAACAGAAGCCCTCCTATCCCCCTTTTGCTATTGCCCCCTTCAATAGCTTAGCTTTATACTCTTCACTGCACTCTCCATCCAAAGCGTCCATCAGCCTCCGTTTACTTTATTTAGTTATGCTTCAACCACAGCAAGAATGAGGAGTCCGTCGTTCTTCCAAGGACGAACTGGGCGCTGAACCCTTTAACACCAGCTTATTCTTTTCTGCACCAGGAACGGAAAGGGAGGAAGGACTTAACAGCGGCCATGGAAGGACGATTTTTCTTTTCTTACATTTTTGTTTATTTTCGGACCAGGGAACTTGAGATTACACAAACGCTTCCCGCCACTTGTGTGGACTGCGGTGCGCGACACGGAAAGGCTCTCGAAGCTGACCCGTCGTGACGTCAGGCGTAAATAGCGCGTCGTGTTTCGCGTGCGCATTGTAAAGTTTTTTTCTCTATGCAATTTGCTTAAACTGTGGAGCTTTATCCCTTCCTCTTGACCCTCTTGCGGTGAAGTGGGAACGGAGGCCTATAATTTGTCTCGGTGCTTGGCTTTCGGACGCAGTCCCGATGTCACGAACAGGAACGTCGCTGGTAGTTCTGAGCACTCCCCATTTTCTCCAGTGCTGTGACCGCTGCTATCTCCACCAGACGGCGCGCGCAAATGGGAAGCGAGATATACAAAGCGCTTGTAAAATAATGATATGGTCTTTAACGGTATCGTCCAATGAAGCGCAGATTGAATGAGGGTCCCATATCGTGAGACGAGCAGAGGCTGAGCCACGCTTTATGCAGTAAGTCGGATGTAGCGAGGTTTTGAAGCGAAAAGCTTCACTAGGCTCGTCAACACCGGGTCTGGCGTGCGCCGTGATCAATTTTAACCACAGCTGCGCATGCGCGAAACCGAGCGACGTCACGACGGCTGCCGCAGGTGGCCGCCGCCGCCGCTTCTCCTCCTCGCCACCGTTTGACCTTTCTCTGCAGCCGTGCGTAGTGCGCATTTGAAAGGAGGGGGTGTGTATAAGGCGCGCTTGCCCATAGGACAGGCGCAGACACTCGCCATGCAAGGAGAAGAAGAAGCAACAGTCGGACGGCGCAGAAACACCGAACCAGAAGTGGTAGCTTGGGAGTTGGCTGAAAAGCAGCCAGAGCTTTTCGCTTATCCAGGCTTAACCGTAGCTAAGCCACATCCAATTTTTTAATAGCAGACGTTCATCTCATCTCACAAAACAGAAATCTTTCTGCAATACCTCTAATGCAGCATGGGCAAGGCAAATGTGACACGTGCCTCTGGGCGCAGCTTCCGATAACAATCAATCAATCAATCAATCAATCAATCAATCAATCAATCAATCAATCAATCAATCAATCAATCAATCAATCAATCAATCAATCAATCAATCAATCAATCAATCAATCAATCAATAAGTCAGTAACTAATAAATTGGTGAATCGGTCAGTCAATCAATAAATCAGTCAGTCACTCAATCAGTCAGTTAGTCAATTCAGTGATTGGTCAGTTAGTCATTGTGAAGTTTATCCAATAAGCCAAAGCTCCGACGCATTAAAAAAAATATACGAGCTACTTCGCGCTTTTGTGCGCAACTCGAGGCGCTATCTACGCGTTCTCTGGTCCATTTTTTGCTTGTCGATCAAACGCTTCAGTTCGTCGGTTCCATGAGCTAGCCAATAGCTGCAATTAAGAAAAGAAAGATTTATTTGAGCAGAGCAGTTACAGCATCTGCTGCAGGGGCAGAGGCTAAAGGCTGTGGCGCCTGACGAGGCCTCTGTCCCTCTGCAGTCCACGGAAGTGCAAGACAAATTTGAACATAAGAAGAAAGCAAGTCACATAATTAAAACAAATATGGGTAAATTATGCCATTATAATCACAACGTTAACACAGTATGATAAGTACAAAAATATGCAAGGATATTATACAGAGATTTTGTTCAGTATACAATACATTGAAGGGCACTTATAACAAAAAATAAAGTGAAAAAATTAGTGCTTCCCCGTATAAGATATAATTAGGATTAAGATTCACACATTTAAAAAGAATTTTTCCTAGCTCGGCGTTTCCTCCGTTCACGAGAGAGCCGCTGCAGACTGGCTCGCTTCACCAAAACGTTAGGAAGCAGAAAATATCTTCATAAAAGAGAGAGGGAGTGCGGATGTGAACGGTAAAATAAAAGAGCTCGAAATTTCTTCGCTGCATGCGTTCTTCTTATTCCTTGAGGCAGATCTTCAAACAGTACACCAACTCGAAACAAACCATATGCGCGAAAGAGTGGTGATTAACTAGCGCAACCCCCGAGACGTGCAAAGCGAAGGATTTGCAATACAGTACGTCGCAGTTACCTATTTTATTCGTTGTCTTTAGAGTTCCGTACAGGGGTTCGAGTAAAATTATTCACAAGGCAGCATTGTCGCCGCTTGTCGAGTGAGCGAAAAAGGTGATTTTGGAAGATTCTTGGAGTTGTTATTCGTATATTTTGGTGAATCGGTGTGCAGCAGGAGCACTTTGCATTTCCGATGGTGAGGATAAACGGTGCTGAGCTGAAAACGACATTTCCCTTTTTGTTTTGCATTGTTTGTAATCACCTCCAAGGGACAGCGATTAGCATACCTTCCCCTAGGTGCATAATCCTTGTCCACGTGTTGAAACATATAATTAAGGGCCGAAATTGAAAAGGAATGCCGCATACGCTTCGGTTGAGGCTGCTCCGTGCATACTAATCGCTGCGATTTCGGATTTCTATACAATACTAGGCGGATCGCGTGCATAATAAGGACGCAGTGAGTGGCCTTGCTGCGGGTTTTAAAAGTTCTGTGCATAATGAGACGTTTTCTTGTTAGGTGCCCTGAATCACCGAACTTGCATTCGCACTTCTGTAGACCAGAACCTTTGTGTACTGTCGCTGAAGGGGTAGGGGGGGGGGGGGGGGTGAGTATAGGTAAATTCAGGTGTGCAGATTTTATTTTGTGTTCTGCGAGCACATCAGTGGAGTGAGGCTGGGATAATTCGTGCGAAAGCCACTTGCTTTAAATTTAAGATTCAGTTCAAGAAGTATGCGTAGACTGCTGTTTCCCTACAAGTGCATTCCCGAGGCTGTATGAAGTAACACGCATATACAGGGTGTTTCACCTAGGACTTTACACAATTTTTAAAAATCGGCTTTTTGAGTTAGAAGAGCTCTTTTTTTGGCCACAGCATTGCCAGCGGTGTAGCACATCAGAATACAGCTAAGACGTGCTAGGTATCAGGTTGGTTAAGTAATATTACATAGTTAAACTTTTAACTATTATTGTTAGGCTCCTTAGTTATTGACAAGCGTGCAGCCCGCCGTATGTAATACCCATATATTTTTAGAAATTTGAAAATGTGGTTACGTTAGGTTCTGTGGTCCTACAAATTTTGGCTATTTCTATGAGTGTCGTGCACTGGAGAGGTTGCTTTGCCTGCAAGTTTCTCGAAATCGCATGCATTTTGGCGCGAAGTAGCCTAAATTTGTTGGGCCACAGCGCCGAGAGAAACGGCGTTTTCGAAATTCTAAAAACCGATGTGGGAACTACTTATCGTGGGCTACACGCTTTTCAGCATTAAGGAGCATAACAGTAATAGCTAAAAATTTAACTATGAAATATTAGGTAACCAGCCTGATAATTAGCACGTCTTAGCTGTATTGTGATGTACTACACCGCTGTCAATGCTATGCCGAAAAAAGCGCTCTCCTAACTCCAAAATGCAATTTTTGAAAATTGTGTAACGTCTTACGTGAAACACTCTGAATCTTACGTGAAACACCACTTTTGCCAGTACCTTTGGCTGGTACTCCCCCACGGGCAGAAACATGGAGGCTAACGAATAGTGTTGAGCTTAACTTAAGGACAACGCAGCGACCTATGGAAAGAAAAATGATAGGTGTAACGTTAAGAGATCGGAAGAGGGCGAAGGGGATGAGAGAACAAACGCGGGCTACTGACATCCTAGTAGAAATCAAGAGGAAAAAATGGCCTTGGGCAAGACATGTAATGCGAAGGCAATATAACCGCTGGCCCTTAAGAGTAACGGAGTGGAATTCCAAAAGAAGGCAAGAGTAACTGAGGGCGGCAGAAAGTTATATAGCCGGAGGTGATAAACAGGTCTGCGTGGATATAGTGGCCTCAGTTCGCGCAGGACAGGGTGAATTGGAGAGATATGGGAGAAACCTTTGCCCTCCATTAGGCGTAGTCAGGCCGATGATGATGATGATGACCTGGGCAGAGATACTTGAATAACATGATACTCTGCGGACATGGTGCCCGCAGGACGAGGACCCGAGGCAGGGTTGCTCTCAAGGAAGCCCATCCTAGTTCTCAAGCCGTTGTATTGCATAGTTTCCTGAGGCTTGGTATTAATTTTTTAAATGCATATCAAGGCGTAAACACCGTTGCACAGAAGGTTTCCAAAAAGTTTTCCGCACAGTCATGGAACGTGCTCCACAGAGCGTCAGACTAATTCAACGCGAAAGAAGAAAGTTGTATGAGTAGAAAGTCCCGGGCTTGTGTAAGACAAACTTGCCATATTCCTTGAGGGCAACTTTTATATTTCTTACGGTTTCATAACATCAGCGAAAAAAAAAAAAAAGATGGCACGTTGCCTTTGGGGATAAGCGCTTTAATGGCGTCTTTGTAGGAACGGGAAACGCCACGTGACTTTGTTCCAACACTTTGTCTCGCAGTTTTGTCTGTTTTCGAAGCGTTCATCCCAAGGCGACGATGTTATTCAGACAGGGATGAACGAATGTATGTTCGCCACTTTTGTGAGGTCCGCGCGGCGGAGAGAAGACGCTGGAAAACGACGCCATAATAAAGCTTTTATGACCTGAGTGAAAGAAGGCTAAGCTGCTCATTAAGAGGCTTTGGCGTAAACATGATGCCCAAAGCGTGAGTCTTGCGCTGGAAAGAATGATAGTGGAAAGGGAAAGTGTGAAAAAGTCCGAAGAACCTTACGACCGGGCAAGTTCGTGTCTTCGCTGGCGGTTATGGGTTATGGGTTTAACGAGCGAAGATCTCCATTTTTACCTCTTTAACTTGAACCTGCCTTTCTAATTACTGCAGCTTTAAGAAAGCCGTGTTTCGTTGTTCTTGAAAGTTTGCCTTTGACATAAGCGTCCCATGCATAAGCTTTAACTTGCAGAGGTGACAGGAAGGCAAGGCAGCGACAGTTTAACGATGAATCGGAGGTAGTGCACAGAAAAAAAAAAGACGATGAAAAATCGTTCTAAGGCAAAGAGCACGTGTTTAAAGTAGTGTTCGTCTTAGTTTGCGCGCCTTTAAATATAACATTAAGAGCTAGCAAAGAAAACACACAAAGTGAGCAGAGAAATAAAATTGAACGTGCAAAACAAGAAACAATATATGCACTCGGGCTTCACTAAGCAAGCAACCGTTTCTAATACACGCTCCTGCGCCGTTAGTCGCAAAATAAGGAACATTATGACCAGGAAGTCTGTGCACTGTAAGCTGGAACAAAAGTAAAGCCAATCCTCAACAAAGTAGCGAAAGGTATGCAAATTCACAGTGTGGACTCTTTGATATTGTAGTCATGACTTTTAAAACTACCTCCGTGTTGTTGGTTTTAATAAACTATGAAGTTTACCTTTTTAAACGCGCTGTCAGCCTAGTATATATGCGGTCGTAGCGAGGTGCGAGGCGAAATATGTTGGGCTATTGGACATTCCAGTAAAAGGCATAAATGCAACAACAACAATGCACGAAGGTTAGAAGAAAAAAAATGCTGGTGGAGGAAAATACATTAAGTGCAGTGAACTGTACTAAATAAAGAAAAAAAGAAATAGAAACTAACAGGGACACCTAATGGCCTTGTGTGTTGGCAGGGTTATACCATTAGAAGCTGTTGGTGCCTTCACCGGAAGTAATGTGACTTTCGGTGTCGTGATGTCACTTCCTTCAAGCCAATGTGGAAATTTTCTGACTGATGACGCATTTTGTTTCCAATGAGCTTTTATTGCTATCAGAGCAATAACAAACAAACAAACAAACAAACAAACAAACAAACAAACAAACAAACAAACAAACAAACAAACAAACAAACAAACAAACAAACAAACAAGTAAACTAACTAACTAACTAACTAACTAACTAACTAACTAACTAACTAACTAACTAACTAACTAACTAACTAACTAACTAACTAACTAACTAAATATTTTACTAGAGATCTGAGTTGTAATCAGGAAATTCGGCTTTAGATGAGGCTGGAAGAAATGAAGTGCTATGAAAGCCGAGAACCTGTTGAATATTTTTGACCTGATTGATTACGAGATTTTAGCAAGGCTGAAAAAAATATATCTACGTAGAGCCGAAAAATCCAGAGACTCTACAGTGCGCAAGAACGAACACATTAATGCAGGAAGTGTGCAATGAATCTAGAAAAAAAAAACAGCCAAGAACGAAAAAAATTGCGATATTGGAGCTACAATTTGTTGAGGGGAAGTAGACTGAAATAAAGGGACAAAAAATGCCCACGAAATAAATGAAATATTGGCGCGGATTTAATTGAGGCCTGATCACAGTTGCCCAGTCACAGAATATTGCCATTTACCGAGTTGTTCGGACTCAACTTCTCGATCATCTTATGTAAACCTTTAAACCGCGTCCCTGCGGGAATGATATTTTGCAATGCTCAAAAAGATCTGCCTTAAATCGCATTTTTTTTCGCCTAAACACTTATGGTATGATCGCAACTTTTTCAAAGTTTTATATTATTGAACAGCCTTTCGAAGAAAATTTAACAAAAACTATATCTCTAGGCACCTTTTAAAAGAGCTGTTTGCTTTTTTAGTGAAATCTGAATAGACCATAAGAAACAGATTACTTACTGTATTGTTTAGTCGATTTTTCTACATTATTAAGTGATGCTGCTCATACATTTGTTTATTTTTTGTGTGTGCATTCACTGACAGCATGTCCGTTTTCAGGTCTGTGCTCGGACACCTCACCCTCACCCTCACCTCACCTCACCTCACCTTTTGTACGTCACAGTTTAATATTTGAATCACACATTGGCATAAAACAATGAGTTCAATTGAACTGCCGTCGCACTTGTGGGTTGATATTCCTGGCTTCTCCACCCAGGTTGACGGCAACCAGAGACTTCGCTGATCTACGATGCTGACTTCCCGTAAGCAAAAAAGCACAAAGAAGCACACTATTTTTTATCGATGTTGCATAGGAACCTCTGAAAACGCGAGCGTTTTCAGGGGATGACTTCGCTTTCGGGCCGAATGCAAACGCTTATCACTAGCTTTCGCCGAATTCACCAAAGTAAACAGCGATAAATTCTTTTACGCATTGCTTGCGGACTAAAACAAGCCTTTTGAGCGGAGGACGTTCCCATCACCTTAATGCACTGTCCCGGCACCACATCTTTACAAACGGTGCCAGATAGATGTGAGAGAACACGGCTGCTGTCCCACAACTAACGAAATTCAGCTTCACTTATCTCTTCAACAATAATTCACCGTTGTCCTTTGTTTACATCGTTTCCGCTTTGTTTACGGTCGCCCGTGAACACTGCCGGTTGTGACATTGATGGCGATGACGATGGGGAGGGAAAAACGATGTGTGCTACTTTGGCGGAACAGTTTTCCCGGCGAATTCATGCTGCCTGGTTCGCTAACGCTACTAGAGGCGGCGATCGCGTCATCTGGGGGAGGCAAGAGTTGCTAGCGTGCATAGAAAACAAATGGTCCAGGCGTCAGACATAAGTCAGTAGGAGGAAATTTCGAATGCACCACGCTGCTATACTGTTTTCGTGTTTTTAAATCCACGTTCGTTGCATGCCGGATGACAGCATTTATTGACTTTTTAAAAAAAATAAATCTATTAGGCGTGCGATTGTGAGCTGCTAGACTATAGATCAGCTGTTCTAATATGCAGCAAATGCCGCGTTCTGGTCGTACGGAGGTCCCTGCGCAGAATGAGCAAGGGAAACCTTCTCTTTAACCACTAGTTCTAGTAACAGCTACCTTTTGACCACCAGCTGAACCACGCCCTCACCATCACCAGCCTATCACCAAGGTCAGCAGCTTCACCCTAGGAACCCGGAGTTTGTTTGCACCGGCATCACCCTATATAACTAATACCGGTATTAGACCTGAATGCCGAGTACCAATACGCTAGCACTTCTTTAGCCAATAATCCACTCAGCAGCCAAGCAGTTCCTTTGGCTGTGGTTGGGCTGGACAGCACGTACCTTTTGCTCTTTCTTTTTATCATTTTCAAAAAAAAATAAATTTGGGGAATTTCCTCATCATTTATCTTTCCATTGATTTAATCCCGTTATACTTTGTGGTGCAGGCCTGCACAATTTATATGTCATTGCTCTTTGTCTGCCCTAACTTAGCATTTGTATTTGTGCTTTTTCCACCTTATTCGTTGGCTTCTTTTTTTGTGCGAATAAAGTATTGTTTTGTTTGCTTTTGAATTGAAGGCACGTTAGCCGAAAGTCTTCTAGAAAAATCGAACCATCTAATTTTGATGATTGAGTAAAACTGTCCAGCTTTCTTTTATGCCCAAATCTGCAAAGTGCTCGAGCGTGTAAAAAAACCTGAATAGTGCTACGCGCTTTATACCGCGCTTTATGTTTTCATAAATCCTGCAGCATTTTAAGGCGCTGGTATTTTCGGTCAGATTGCAAACCAAACGTTATATATGCACTGCGTTTTTATGGATTCTCAAGCACCCTGTTTTTACCCTATTTTGCACCAGTACTGACAATTGTACTTTTTTTTTGTTACGCTGGTGGTTGTTGAATGCGTTGGACTGCTTCAAAACAGGGTTGGGCCTCACGCAAACGTTTGAAACCGACTCTTATCTGATTCCCTCTGTCGCTATTCCAGGCTTTTCTCTCACCTTTGTCCAGTGAGGAGTAGCAGGACACTTCATTACTCCTTATCAACACTTTTCGCCTGGGTTTTATGGATTTTGAATCACAGTGTTCGCCAGAATAAATCAGCAAAGTGTATAGGTGCAAAATGTCAGTGCCACTAATGTGGAGATATATTAGTCCATAGACAGGTGTGACATTGCTTGAACGCCACTTCCAATTCATTCCAGGACACGTGGATGTCGCACAAGGCAAGTGTCAGTTAAACGTCGGAGGCAACCGTGTACCGGGAAAACTCGCAAATCTGGAGTGTCCTTCGTCTTGATTCAACCTTTAATATTTTATCTTCCCCTACTACCGCCTTTTCGTTGAGATTGATGAGGCATTCATCGAATAAATGCTCTCTTTATTTTTCACTAGCTGAGGGAACAATCTTGAATGAAGCTTAAGACCTGTTTTGTGCTCGTGTAGTGTGGTAGCTTTTAATGACCTCCCAAACACCTACGCTCCGCCAAAATGCGACCTGGCACTTCCAGCTGGGCTTTGAACTGTCCCTGCAGCTACAGCTACCCCCCCCCCCTCCCGTTCTCCCTATTGAAAACAAAGTAGCAAGAGTTTTGGAACATTACTCTTACTCCTGACTTTGCAAGTGTAGAGCTCATATTCTTTTCATGTCCCATCTTTCGTTTCACACTCTCTTACTGAAGGTTCGTGAAGTATTAACAAAACCAGGAAGCCAGATAAACCTCCCGGCTATTATTGATGAAACCTTTCGAAAAAATTCCCCGAGTTGCTCCACACAGTGCGATGCCTCGACATGCTTTTCACCGGATGGCGCAATGCGTTCCGTGGATAAACTCGACTGAAGGATATTCCGCTTCGATTCCCACTGCGCACTTCGCTCGCGAAATAGGCCCTTCTCGCCGAGCAGACGTCGAGCGTGGAATCCGAAAGCAGCCCATCGCGCGAGTACGCATGCGCAGACAGCGTCGCGCAGACGGCCCACTGGAACTCGGTCCGGAAATGGCGTCGCGCCGAAACGAGAACCGGAAGACGCGTCGGAGCATTCTTCCGGTCGTCGAGCAGCAGCTTTTGCGTACGGCGTTCGCTGAGCACAGGCGGTTCGCTTCCTGATAGTCTGCCGTCTGCTATTACGAGAACTTTCTCGCTCTATGGGGACCACTCTTGCGCTACGTGGGACCAATTTTTGCAGTCATTTTTTTTTATTAATGATTTCGACGCTTCCGGCCCAGATATGTCGGCTTTGGCGCGGTGGTGGCTGCTGAAGTTGGATTATGAGTGCAGATAATTTATTTGTTTTTGAAAGTAAGCTGTACATAATCATGCAGTAATCATGTTGATTGTTGCTCATAGTCTTTGAAAATATTAATCCGACAATTACGGTGCCCACCGGGAAGATTCGCGAAAGAGGTTGTGGCTAAGTACTACATCGCAGCGACCAACCTCTGCTCTGGCGAGGGCACATGTTTTATGCTAAGCCATGAGTATGGTGAATGCGGCTTAATCAGCAAAAGATCGCCGCCACGGTGGCTGAATGGTTATGGTGCTCGGTTGCTGACCTGAAAGACGCGTGTTCGATCCCGGCCGTGGCGGTCGAATTTCGGTGGAGGCGAAATTCTAGAGGCCCATGTATTGTGCGATGTCAGTGCAGGTTAAAGAACCCCAGGTGGTCGAAATTTCCGGATCCCTTCACTACGGCGTCCCTCATAGCCCGAGTCGCTTTGGGACGTTAAACCCCATAAGCGTAACCAAACCAGAACAAGATTACCATCTTTCGAAAAACGTACTCGACGAAAGCAGTTATATGTTAAGGAAGTCGCTACATCTTGACAAGGATTTTTACAGCCCGGAAACAGTGCGCAGATAAGCAGGAGGGGAACCCGTGCGCTGACTTCCAGCCAAATGTTTAACATACTCGTGAATGCAGGGACATCTGCAAGTACGTGTTCCTATTCATTTCTTTGCGTTATCTCTGCAAAAGTGTAATTGAAGATTCCCCGAAGATTAGCGCGCACTTGTTAAGATTCCCTGATTCTCCCACTTGTTACTCTTCACACAACCTTGGAACGGGCGTACGTCCAGCGAAGCTAATCTCTTAATTACGCGGCGTAATTGCTGTCGTGCTATGCCGCATCTTTACAATTCCCGCAGAAGCCGCTTAATAGCACTTTGAATCCATTCTCAGAAAGACGCGGTCCCCAAGCCATCACTGTCCCCAATCTCTCGTAGTGTTTTTCCCGAAACAAAATAAAAATCTCATATTACGAGCGCCGAGGTTTCCGGCCCGGAAATAATCCCTGTGTTTGCGTGCTCCTGGTCATTCCAGGCTGTCGCTCTGATTAGCTTGCAGCTTCCGGCAAAATGTGTGTAGGCTTAAGGCAATAAACCGTGGCGCGCTCATAATGACTGTGCCACGTGAGCTCTGCAAAACACGCTATTCTCGGTATGTCTCGGCTGGGACGATTAAGACACGTCTCGCATGCCTCGCTTATGAAGGCCGATTGTCGCCGGACGTGCACAAACGTGCTGCACGGTATTAAAACGCCATTTGAATATCTTACTAAGACAACATCCCTATATGAAGGGCCAATATGAATTAAAAGGGTACAAGGACACAAAATATCCGTCGCGTGTTTGCTTGGTTACAGTATTAAGACCTTAGTAAGCATGGAACACAACGCTGAATATGGGATTCGAAGACGTACAGTGTCTAAGAACAAAAGGTTTTCTAAGGTACTTTATAAGGTACTTTAGTACTTTCGTGAGGTACTTACGTAAAGTAAGGTACTTTTAAGGTACTTTCGTGACTTGAAACTCCTTATTGATAGGCGGTTTAAAAATAAGTTACGTGGTTTAACAAAACCAACCCAGCAAGTGCCCTGCGTTGTTTTATGAGGTACGCATGCTGAAAGGGGAATAAACTGGTATTCGCTTTCGGCATGCATTTCGCTCGTTAAGCACCGAGAAAGGTTGCAGAACGGTGCACAAGGCTTAATATGTAGTAAGTTAGACGCTAATGAAGACGGCCACTTGTTTTGGCGCGTTTGTGAAATGTAAGGACGTTTCCGCTGAACGATTAATTCGCTGAGCCGAATACAACAACAAAAAAAAAAAGGCCGTAAAAGGATATTTTCAGTGCCAAGAACTATAAGCGACTGGTAGCTACACATCATAGAAATACTATAGAAAACGCCTTCGGTCGGTCACTTGCTGGCTCGCTCGCTTGCACGCACGCACGCACGCACGCAGGCAGGCACGCACGCACGCACGCACGCACGCACGCACGCACGCACGCACGCACGCACGCACGCACGAACAAAATGAAAGAGAGAGAGGAAAGAACAGGTTCTCGCGCAACGTAAGAAGAAAAGCCAAGCCCAAATCCGTTTTTTTTTTACTAGTAACGCCACGTGTGGTGACCATAAATTATTAGTGATATAGTCGGTTGTGAGAGGCAGTTATCGTGCGAAGTCGGTATACGAGGGAAAAGAAAATAGAGAGCAATTGTGACTGGCCTAGAAAACGAAGACTAGAGCGACTAACGCAACTATACCTGCAATAAACACACGGCGGGAGAAAACCGATTCAGTAACGCAATACCCGACTGTCGCCCTTATACCCAGTTGGGGCCTTATGTACCGCAAAAAGATTTATTGTCATTGCGCTTAGACACAAGCCAAAAATACGCACGCAGGATCAAATGATCGGCTAAGCTATTTCCATTAGTTATATACAGCACTGGCAACGGTAGGCTGCAAGGGGCGTTTAACCAGAAAAGTAAATGGGATGTAATATTGTGTTGTTTTTTCTGCCCGAATCCCATCAGCCCTTAGCCAAGTCTTTGCTGTGAGCTACGTATAATCGACGAAGTTTTTATAAACTTCTCTGCGGAACTTCTCGATGAGCTGGAGGTGTAGAAATGCGAGCTGCATTGGACCGCACATATTCGGGAAAGTTTCCTAGCGCAGTGTTTCTACTGTATGCTCTTGCCCCGCGCCTCCCTGAACTCTACGAAGGAAGTAATCAAATACTCCCATCACAACAAACAAACACTCCTCTCACTTTGGGAGTAAATTAAGTGCTACAGTTTGGCGGAGTATAACTCATCTGAGAGTACGCTAGCGGAGATATACTTACTCCCGTCGGCCGCATTTTTTGCTTAGTGAGCACAGCATGTCAACTAATGCAGGTTGTTAAGGAAGTTTCTGGGCCACTGAGCTTAACCACATTTATCCACTGCCGGTGCCGATCTTAGGTCGGATTATAGCAGGAGCAAGAATATAAGCTTTGCTTTCGACATTATTTTTGCCCCCCGCCGCGGTGGCTCAGTGGTTACGGCGCTCGGCTGCTGACCCGAAAGACGCGGATTCGATCCCGGCCGCGGCGGCGGAATTTCGATGGAGGCGAAATTCTAGAGGCCCGTGGACTGTGCGATGTCAGCGCAGGTTGAAGAACCCCAGGTGGTCGAAATTTCCATAGCCCTTCATACGGCGTCCCTCATAGCCTGAGACGCTTTGGGACGTTAAATCCCAATAAATCAATTCAAATCATTATCTTTTCAATATTGAAAACAGCACCGTCCTTGAAATGCTATGGCGACCTTCCTAAGTCAATTTTGCAAAAACAATCTAACCCCGGAAAAAGACGGAAAAGAAAATTGGTATTAACTGCTAAGACGCTCTGTCCCCCACCCGCCGCTACGCACTTCACGTTGAATTTTTAAATGTTTAAGTTTACAACGCATACGCGGTTCCACAAACTTGTTCAATAAATTTTTCCTACTCTGCACCATTGCATTATGGAATGAACTACCCTATTACACTGTTACTGAAAGAGAACCAAATAAACTCAGGCAGTTATTAACAGCGTGTCTTTTATGTTGATGTACCATGTAAGTGTTATAAGTCTGTAGAATAGGCATAACATGAAGCCAGTACCTTGTATTTATGTTTGATATTATTGACCAATGTTTTATGTCTCGGCTGCTCCCCCTAATGTAATGCCCTAACCTAAGGGCCTTTCAGGGTAATTAAATGATGACGATGAGTTTTTTGTAATAATACCCACAGATGACTAAAAGAAAGAAAAAAGTTAACTTTTCATTATGACAATATAGAAATTATTTCTTGGATTAAGCACTGAAAGACGCATTTTCTCCAGTCACTGATGTTTGGCAGGCCGCTGTTTTAGATTTCACTTATAAAGATCATGTAATGTGTCTGAGACCGGAAGGAAATTAACGGAGTAACTGAATGAACGGTGCTTTGTTTACAGGCGGGGTTAATATACGCACTTCAGTGTTTTGCGGCGTATCGCATTTACTGAAGAACGAGAAAACTAAAAAATTTAAACCACTAAATAGACGTTAGCCTAACAGATGACCACTTCTACGCGCATAATGCTGCATACAATTGCACTCGAGTTTCTCCCTTATTGGTTTCGCAGTCGGGAGTCGAGAAGGGTGAAAGGGAAAAGGAAGCAAGGGGGGGGGGGGAGGATAGTGGGGCCCCGCTTTTCTCGGGGGACAGGCCCTCGCGTAGTTCGCGCCACTGTCGCCAGGGGCAGCACCGACGGTGGCACGTCCGACGGGGCGACGTGGACGAGCCGTTACGACGACAGCGGCTCCCCAATAAATCCCTCTTTAGCGCAGCAGCGCTGGACAAATGGACACGGATGAGGGCCTTTGGGGAAGATGCAGGAGAGGGGAGAAGCGAATGAGGAGTGCTGGCTCGCGCTAGGGAAGTTCGGGAAGCTCGGGTCGTAAAAACAGTTCGAACCGCACGAGAGAAGAGAGGACACAAATGGGAAAGAAAGAATAGAACGTTCGAACCAGACTTCGAATTGGACGTGGCTCAGTAGGAAGAGGTCTTTCCCTTATTTATTTGTCACAATTCTGACCTGATTTTAGATTCTATTTACTTTATTTTTTAACTAGTTATTTTCGCGATAACTCTGCATAGCGGTCTGGAGGCTTGGACGGGAGTGGTGGGGAATTTACCTATATCCCTCAAGAGAAAAGTATACAACAGATGTATCTTACCGGTACTCACCTATGGGGCAGAAACGTGGAGGCTAACAAAGAGGGTTCAGCTTAAGTTAAGGACAACGCAGCGAGCTATGGAAAGAAAAATGATAGGTGTAACGTTAAGAGATCGAAAGCGGGCGGAGTGGGTGAGGGAACAAACGTGGATTAATGACATCCTAGTTGAAATCAAGAGGAAGAAATGTGCTTGGGCAGGGCATGTTACGCGAAGGCAAGATAACCGGTGGTCCTTAAGGGCAACGCTCTGGATTCCAAGAGAAGGCAAGCGTAGCAGGGGGCGGCAGAAAGTTGGGTGGGCGGATGAGATTTAGAAGTCTGCGGGGATAGGGTATACCCACAGCTGGCAAAGGACAGGGTTAGTTGGAGAGACATTAGGGAGGCCCTTGTCCTGCAGTGGGCGTAGTCAAGCTGATAACGAGTTCTTTGCGTCCTTTTTTGCCACATATTTTTTTTTTACTTCTCTTTATGCCGTTTTAGCCGCTTTTTGGACATTTTAATTAAAAAAGTTTTATATATCGAACTGGGTACTCAAGCGCAGGAAGCACTGAGCAAGAAGACTTCTCTCCTTCCAATGTATAATATGCAACTCCTTTTTTCTCGTTTTTAGTTCTTTTTAGTCCTCTTAATAGCGGCAGGTGTAGGTAGCACATTTTATGACGTCATTAGATTTCCCGTCGTAGTATATGCCACAGCAGAACCTTTTCGCAATCACGTAATGGCCCGATCCTGGTTAGTTTACTTAAAACGGGACATGTAGGCGCTTTGAACAAAGTGCTGCTATGCAGGTGACCTTGGGAGGCGGTGTTTGCGTGGTGGGTTCGGCGTAGCTAAGCGCTGTAATTTAATAATTGTATCCATGCGACTGACAGCGCAAAGTCAAGGAGGTTAGTTTTATGGTCACTGCACGCAGATAAACTACTGGGCATATAAAAAAATATATTTTGGCATCCGTATACTCGGCAGAGAAAGAAAAGAACATTAGCAAGATGAATAGCTTTTTGATGAGTGGTTGCTTGAAGCAGCCTCTTGTAGTGGGTTCGAGAAAGCACTAGAGCAATGTAGAAACAAAAATCTAAAAGCCAAAGCAAAAAGGAAAATCACTAGAAAGTGAATATACAGAAGAGTTCAACCAAACAAATCTTAACTCGAGATATAATTCGTTGTCTCTGTTACGCATAAGGAAAACAATGCTTTGATAACTGCACCACTCTGGTTCTGGGAAGAAATGAAAGTTGGCAGTACGTGGGAAAAATTTGGTGATAGGAAAAAGAAAAACAATAAAAATAAAATGAATATACAGAAGAGTCCTCCAGTCAAAGCTTAAGTCTTTAGATATAATTCGCTATCTCTGCTACACATAAGAAAAGAACAATGCTTTGATAACTGCACCACCGTTTATGCTGCATTGTGAAAGTCCAGCTATTATTGATCAGGAACTGCTTCTTACTGTTTTTTAGCTAGTAATGTTTTCAAAGACGTTTCTACAAGAGCCGTGTGAGCGTAACTTTTAACGTTCATTTTCTCTTTTCATTTCCTTCGGTCGCTACAGCAATAGTGGTGAAATCAACGGGCGATGAGGATGCTAACGACCAATCAGAAGAGCCTTGCTGGAATTGCTTTGTTTTTCTTTTGACGCACCCCAAATGCGTAGTGGTGGTCGTTCACTCGGAGGCGTTGGCGCCGGTCATCCAGTGTCCTTAGCCTGATCTGCGTAGCTTTTGAAATGTTTTGAAATTACGCCACCCACCTAATTAGGGCATACTTGTCATACTATATCGTAATATACGGTGGCATGGCTAAGGTTTTGCGAATACAATCATGATGTCGTCCGCAACGGCCTACGTCACTGGGAAGTCGCGACGAATAAAATAGTACCAAAAGACCGATTGGTTTATTGGTCTATTGGGGTTTAACGTCCCAACGCAACTCAGGCTATGAGGGACGCCGTAGTGGAGGGCTCCGGAAATTTCGACCACCTGGGGTTCTTTAACGTGCACTGACATCGCACAGTACATGGGCCTCTGGAATTTCGCCTTCATCGAAATTCCGCCGCCGTGGACGGGATCGAACCTGCGTCTTTCGGGTCACCAGCCGTGCGCCGTAACCACTCAGCCACCGCGGTGGGGTCCAAAAGAAAGGAAAAACGAAAGGAAGCTATAGAATATTGAGAACCTGATCTTTTTTTTTTCGTGCCGTTCAAAGCGGTGATGGTTCGCTTCATTTTTGTGAGAAAGATAACAATGAGCTCTTGTCCACACAGGTAATTAAGCTCAGGAGAGGACCGCAGCCATGCGCTGTGTCAATTTTTACTCCCGTATAGGACTTCCAACAACAACAGAAGAGAGCAAGTGTTCAACGTTTTTTTTTTTTACTTTTTTTTCTTACCTCTGCATTGGTCAACACTGGGGGTGACTGGCCTGTCGGGGTCTAACAAAACAGTAATGTTTTCTTTGAGTAGACCCCTTGACCATTAGGGTTACCAAAGAAAAGAGGTCCCCAATAAAATACCAATAAAGGCACCAATAAAATAGCAACAATATAAAGAAAAACAAAAGGAAACTGTGAAGTATAGAGAGCCCGATCTTTTTAATTAGAGCTCAAAGAAAGAGAAAGAAAACAATGAGCTCTTGTCAACACACACAATTAAGTTCAGAAGGGAACCGCAGCCAAGCGCTACGTAAATTTTTACTCCCCTAAAGGAATGCCAGCAACAACAGAAGAGAGCCATTTTTCGACGTTTTCTCTTTTACCTCTTTTTTGTTTATCTCTCGAACTGTCGACAGTTGGGGTGACTAGCCTGCCGGCGTCTGAAAAAACAGTAATGTTTGCTTTGAGTCGACCCCCTCGACCATTAGGTTCACCAAACAAACGAGAAAGAAGGAGGACGTCTATTGGGAGAGGCACTCCAAGGGGACGGTGGCACCTTTGTTTTCACAAAGACACGGGAAAGCAATACTTGTAAAAAAATAGGAAAGCAGGGACTATAAGAACAACAGTCAATAGTAAAACACAGTAAGGTAACAAAACAGAGGGAACAGAAAAAAAAAAGATATTTTAGCCCCTGCATCAAAAGAGAACACTGAGCTGCCGTCGTTATTGCCCACTTCAGACGCTCGAAGGTAAACGAGACAGCTGTCACCGCTGCGTAGCCTGAGGGGAAGTAAGGAGAAAATAGGGGAAAGGTCGGAGTGGACGCGGTTACTGTGTGTCCTTCTATAGGTATGACATCGAACATTTTGCCGCTGTTGTTTTCAGTGTCGACAGGTGTTTAGAAGGTGGATACAAAGTGAGACTTCGGAGAAAAGATTTCACACCTTGCGGTGCTCAAACTCACAGAAGGCAAAGCGTTGCTTGGGAAGATTGGCAAGCCTTAGGTAGGAGGCGGAATTAGGTTGACTGTAAGCCACGGTGATGTTTGAACCTAAAGTGGTTGGGCTACTAGAAACAATATTCGAGGGCCACTTAGCATTTCGATAGGCAGTTTTTTACAAAAACAACCGAAAAATATGCTTGTCTTCGTCCTTTGGGTTATGTGGAGATCTGAAAAAGGCGCCTAGACTGGTATGGTATTCTGTAGAATATCATACCTATTCTATTCTATAGAATACCATACCAGTATATGGTAACTATGATTATAGTATGCTTCAGATTACTGTTGCCAAAAAGGAGCAAAAGTGGCACAGTTGTTTGCCCTTGGGACGTAGCTGCTCTGCCACAACAACTGCTTTATTATGATCAATTACTACTCCGTCAAAGAATAATTGGAAAGCGATCACCAGCAAAGTCGGCATCTGGGTGGGCTAACTATTTTCTGCGCGAACAAAGCGGTGCAGTTGGTAAGAATTTGCCCACATTTGTTTCAGAGTGTGCGCTTTGAGTTGACAAGGAACGGTATGGTACGGTACAATGCGGTACGTTACGGTGTGGTCTGGTACGGTATAATAATGTGGGTTTAACTTCCCTCAGCTGAGTATGGTATGGTAGAAAGAAGGCAGATAGATGGAATTCTTGGCAACACAATACACAGTGAACAACAGATGATGGGGCAACCTCAATGCGCTTAGCTAACGTTTCGATGAGAAGACCTTCGTTCTGAGTAATCTTCGTTCTGAGTAATCTTAACGTGCACTGACATCGCACAGCGTATGGAAGTGTCTGAATTTCACATCTGCCGAAGTAAGGCCGCTGCCCCGTGATCTTATGTGCTCAATATTGGGCTCAGCCACCCAAAGCGATGACCCCTGAGTCACCGTGGCGGTTCACAGTACATTCGGACTTATTATATACTCGCGCGTAATGATAGATTTTCTTATTAGGCCTCTTTATTGCTTGCCAATGACTCTTTAGACATTATCTAGATAAAACGATGAAGACTTCAACGTTAGTTTTTAGTAGTACACTGTGGATGACAGGAGTAAGCTGAATTCATTATTCTTAAAGACGGAAAGGTGTGGTAGCAATGTTATTGTCCAACCGTCATCAACGTAAAAAAGGAAAAGAAAATGAAATTGTATTTGAATCCGAAGTAGCAAAAAGAAAACACATTTAGAGCAGTACAAAAGCTGGAATTTTTTTGTTGAACCCGTTGAAAAAAGGTTCATGAAAATTTTTTATTCTTATACGAACCTTTCACGAATGGTCATCTATCTACAGTATGGCGACATGAACATAAGCGGCACTCGAAAAGCTCAAAAAAGGGGAAGGACATTACAACTATGCTGAAAAAACAAATAGGCACACACTCCGATGAAGGAATACATAAATGACAGACAAAGGATAATTAATTTACCAGCGTAGCCATCTAGGCGAGAATTCTTTGCAAAAATCAATAAAAGTCAATTGCATTTAATGCATTGTGTCAAGACACAGTCGATCGCCAAGAGTACAGCCCTTGAAGAACCCTAAAATGCTTTGATTACATTAGTCTGGCTTTGGACGGTTGACGTCGCTACTTTTTTTTATTCGTCCGTGCTGTGTGCCTTCATAGTATCCTTCAATTTTTCAAACGGTTCGAAAGCCTTTGCAATCAGTTAAGTAGCTGGAAAGTTACAATGCTAATTTAGAGCCGAACAATTTCGTATTCTCTCCGACGCATCCATCGCTATTTTTGCGCTAACGGCTCCTGGATGTCCCTATAAAGACAACGTTTCCAAAGGCTGCCATTGTTTATCGCAAGGAGGGCCTTCTACTTTTTTTCCCGATGACCATTCTTTATCGTAATTCAATTTCGGATATGCGTTCGGTACTCACGCTACGTACCCCTGAGTGCACAATGGATGTTTGGCACGAAATTGTACGCACAAAAGTCAGAATTACGAATCAAGTGAACTGTGTAAAAAGAGGGCAAGAAAATCGGATGAACATGAGGACCAACAATGGAAGGAAGAAACAAAAACCTTTTAGCTTTCAGCAGAACCTTCTTTGTGTCTGTCCTCGATACTGCAAGAGCCAATACATTAACTGCACTGTGTGTCTTTGCAGGATCGAACATGGACGCAAAGTTGTCTTGAGGATCGCTTTCAACATCAAAGAAACGATTGTACCAGGCTTAATTGTAATAGGCTTGTAATAGGATTGTAATAGGATTTTAATAGGCTTAGGTTTCATAGCGAGAGCGCCTGTTTGTCGAGTAGTTCTGTAAAAGCAAATAAACTTGCACACACTGTCAGCAAAGATTCTTGAAATCTTCCATTAAGTGTCCGGATGCGCAGTGAAATACGAAGCGTTCTGGAGAAACACAAAAAGTCAGAACTAGGGAACTAGAACCGTATGGGAACCAGACAGCGCGTCTTTAACAGAGGCGGAAGAGAATGAATGCTTTCGTGAGGGCGCTTTATTCCTTCAGTGTGCACAGCATTTGACGAAGAGCTCGTCTTACTCTTTACCTCGAAGCTGAATGACAGGGCACAGATATGCAGAAAGGAAGAAATGCAATGCGTCCGTATAACGTGTCTATTTATATGCTTCACATTCGAAGAAAATGCCTACGCATATACTCGGAAAATAGAGACTGCTTCCACAGACTCTGCTGGGAGCCACCATAGATGTAAGCGGAACGAAGGAGTTGGATTTGTCGGATATACTACGCAATTGTAATGTCACATTCACCGCGCTATTTCTTTCCCCTGACATTTGGAAGCAAATGCTTGCATGTTTGGAATTTAGTTTAGGGCTGCGTTTTGGTCTTGAAACATAAAGTTGGTTTTGAAAGCATATAGTTGGATGCTGAAAGAGATGATCGCGAAAAAAAAACAAACAAGGAGAATGTTTAATGCCTTCCTGAAACTGCATTTATATGCGGCACATTAGACATGAATTCTAATACACACGACGAACACATAAATGCATAGGTCCACCATGAGCTGTTCACAAAGCAGACGACGGCCAGACCTGTCATCGTCTGCAACAACTGGGAGAAGTTATGGAGAGATGTTGCAAGACAAATGAAGTTGTAGAGGAATGAAGGTTAAGCTTTGACGGACTTCGGCCCTGTTTGTATTTGAGTTAACCGGGTGAAAGAGGGAAGGAATTCAAAAGCATAACAGCAGGATTGGCGCGGCGAATGCATTCGTTTTCAGGTCACCGTTCACGTTTTTACGGCAGTGTTTTTTTTCCGCGCTGAATATAGCCGATGGCTGTTTCAAATTCGTGCAAGTTTTGCAGTCCCCAGCGCCCTTTGCCTATTTCCTCCTCGAATCGCCTATATATCTTTGTATGTAATGTGCTTTTTCTCTTTTATGTTTTCTTTACAGTCAAGGTTCAGCAGACCATGGATGAAGAATTCAGGGAAATTATACGGGTGTAAACAAGAAAGGAAAAAAGGAGGAAGGGAAATAAAGGCGAACTCAGAGCTTTCCACGGGGCTTTTATGGAATGCGTGCCTGACTGCGGTTAAATAGAAAACGCTCTGACAAAGTACACAAGACCCGAAAGCGATTTTCCTGCGCCTTTATGCACCGCAGCAATTTGGGCTCGACCGCCTGCGCTACAACATGAATTGGCTGCCATAAAGAGAGAACGCCATATTGAACAGGCTGCGTTTTTATTCTCTTGTGTTGTGATGCGTTGGTTGTGCTTGCCTGTCGAGATGACCGAAAGCTAGGAGGGAGCTTCTCGGTAAAGGCGAAAACAAGACAAACATTATCTCCTCGCAGTCTGGTTTTGACGGCCCTACAATGTCTAAGGAAGGAAACGGTCCTACATAAAAAGTGAAAGGTAAAATAGGAAATTGCTGTGTACGCTACCGCTTTCGCCGGAGCGTTTGTGGCTTTTTGCCGTGAGAGGTCTGCTGAACATACGCCATTGTGTTTATGCCTGCGAGTGTGGTTGGAGAACTGTCCGGCGAGTCTGCCTTCAGCGTTGCAATGGGCGCATTGCTGTTGCTCTTGATCGTGTTACTATTTTTTAGTAACTATATATGTGCTTGTTGGATGGAATGCACTTTATTATTCCATCTATTTTGCGTCAGACGGCTGGCGATGCATTCGCTCTTTTATTTGTTCGCCTTTCACTACTTCGCCATTACGTAATACGCTGTTTTTGCCAGCATTGGATACTTCAGAAAGCCCAAGCTTATTTTCTGTAAAGCTAGCGATCGTGAAAGGCAAGCAGAATTCGACCAGTGAGAAGCGGGGAAGACGGTCAGTGAACGGCGATGGAGGCGTCTTCATTTCTTCATAAAAGAGACATCTTAATACCGTCTCTGGGGGTTCCTGGATCTGACGGAACCACTTCTCCAATTTCAAAGGCAGCACGGCCGCCTGAAGAGCATAACGAAAGAAAGGAAGGAAGGAAGAAAGATGGGAAGAAAGAAAGAAAGAAAGGAAGAAAGAGAGAAAGAAAGAAAGGAAGAGAGGAAGAAAGAAAGAAGGAAAGATGGTTGGTTGGTCGGTTTATGGGGTTTAACGTCCCAAAGCGACTCAGGCTATGATCAGGCTATGAGAGACGCCGTAGTGAAGGGCTCCGGAAATTTCGACCACCTGGGGTTCTTTAACGGGCACTGACATCGCACAGTACACGGGCCTCTAGAATTTCTCCTCCAAAGAAATTCTAGCCGCCGCGGCCGGGATCGAACCCGCGTCTTTTGGGTCAGCAGCCGAGCACCATAAGCACTGAGCCACCGCGACGGCCAAAAAGAAGGAAAGAAAGAAAGAAAGAAAGAAAGAAAGAAAGAAAGAAGGAAAGAAAGAAATAAAGAAATATGGATAGAAAGAAGAAAAGAAAAAGTCTTCAGAAAGGACAACGCTGCCTTTTCTTTTTCTGTAGCCCAGTCTTCTGGGATGAGAAATTTGGGGATGAGCCATTAAACAAGACATCATTGGCGAACCTCATGCGGTCCTGCTGCGAATGTAAGGATTGTATGCCGCAGTTCTTATTCCACTGTGGATACTTTTGAACTGCTTCACTGCGAAGTCAAGGCAAAGGATTTAGAGCCGTGGCAAGGGATTGCTCATTCTTCTTGTAGATATGCGATGGCGAGCTTATTGACAAAACAAACTCTTGTTTGTGTTACATGCTGGCATGCCAAGACCAGGCTCAAACTTTGGGCATACCGCTGTTAGAATCTTCGTGTACAATCGCAGTTGCCACCCTTCTTTTTTTGCACAGGTGCTGTGTTCGGGGAGGACTGCGTATTGCTGGGGACCCACCAGTTTCTGAGCCTCCCTGCGTAGTTCATGGCTTTGTCGTGGGTGTATTACTTGTGAAAGGTGCTTACTTTTTGCTGGCACATACAGTGGCGGGATAGTTAGCTTAAATTATAAAGGGTCCTGAACCCCTCTAGAGCTTGTCATGTTATTACATGAACTGGCTGACTACGCCACCACTATCACCTCACCTAAGTTATACGGTCCTGTCCGTCTGGTAGAGTTGACCACTTGAACGTGAAACTGACACCCTACGGAAACTGATACCCTATGGGAAATGGAACCGTGCGGAAACTGGCACCCCGAGGAAACTGTGTACCACGGGGAAACTGGGCACCCAGGAAAAACTGGTCACACAGGGGAAACTAAAACCCACGGGGAAACTTGGCACCCAGGGGAAACTAGGCACCCCTGGTGAAACTAGGTACCTAAAGATAGCTCCTCCATCTGGGCGCTGGAGCCGGGCATGCATGTAGAGGGAAAGCTACTGGGGGGGGAGAGAGTTTGCCTTGGTCAAATCCACATGGGCGAAACAAGGAACGTTGTGCACTTAACTTCCGCGCTATTAAGAGTTTCACAGGAATAATTAACGGCTGAATCGCCAGTTAGAGCCCTAGGCCTATTCTTTAAGGTGCATGGCGTTTTCGGCAAGGAGATGCTTAGGGCAAATGGCAAGCTGACTGACATTTGACCAACCAAGTGACGTACAGGCTCACCAACCTGTCCTGGTTCGCCGCCTAGTTGACAGTTCACTGACCAATTGGAGCCTACCTGCTTGATGAACTGATCGTAGGTTCGTTCCTCCAGCACTCCGATTTCTGAGTGACTCATTCTTCCTCAAAGCGTCTTATTTTCCCACGGCTGACCTGCTGAATGGGTGTCTGACGTAAGCCGCGTTGACGCTAGCGAGTCGAAAGCGACGTGCGACTGGTTTTGGTGGAATCGTTAGAGTCTCCCGCTTTCCTAAAGCTCCGGGATTGTAATGAATCGACAGAAATTATCCACGTGACGTGCGTGATTCGCAAGTGTGAACGTACACTTATTGCCCACTGGGAGACTGACCGGTTTACCGGAGGAGGAAATCCCGAGGAGCTTACTTGTCGTTAGCTACATTTACTAAAGCGACATCGCTTATTATTTTGAGTTGAGTGATTACTTTCATGCTTATGTATTTCAGTGCAGGGTTAATACTACGGTCGAGTGTACCGAAACACTCTTACGCCAGCTTGAGGAGACAGTTTCATCAAATCAACCACACTCGAACAATCAAGACTTGCGACTCACGTGTTGATGTTTTTCGTTACTCTTTTTTTTTTCTTGATGTGATCGAAATTTGGAATGCGTTGCCTGTTGAAGTTGTCGAGCAATCCGACGTGCACAAGTTCGAATGTTCAATCGATATTTTGTGTTGAGGGCGTCCAACTTGATGTTATGGGATGTGAATTTTGTCTGTTGTACATTGCATTATATACCCCCCCCCCTCTGTAACGACCATAAATAAATAAATAAATAAATAGATAAATAAATTCAGGACAAGTCACCTGCTCCTCATAGTGTTTTCTTTTTTATTTATTTATTTATTTATTCATTCAAATACCTCACGGGCTCCGACTGGAGTATTATGTGAGGGGGATTACATAACTAGGGTGGGAAAAAGAAGCAAGTAGAACATGGTTATTTTAACATCGTTATACAAGTAACAAACAACCAAACAGAAAATAGAACTACTGCTTTAGGGAGCGCGTATTGTTAGCTCTGCGACGTCAGGAGTCTGCCTCCTCTGGAGGAGACAGAAAAGTGATCATTATCAATGTCACTCCATTTCAAGAAGACACAGGTTCGGTACACAGGAGGAACCGCACCTGCCCCTCCCGCTCCCTAAACTCCAAGTCTCGCTCGGCCACCGACGGCTCCCAAGATCGAAGAACACGTGTTATCCATTAGGCGCGTGTCGCCTGCTCAGCGGGCGCGAATTATTTGTTATCCGGACAGCGTCGCGGTTGCTTTGACCGCGGCTCCCGATGAAAGGGAGGAGAAACAATGAGCACCGAGGCGAAATTCGCGCAATGGCTTCGAGGAAGCCAACGCTGACCCGATTCCCCTCGACTCTTCTCCCTCGTTCCCTATTTTCTTCGTGCTATTTTGGGAAACGGGGATCGACTTTCCCTCCCTGTCCCTATCTTGTTTGGCTGCCTCGCCGCAGAAGCGTCGGCGCCAGCGACAACATCATCGACGCCCGAGGAAGGCGGGAGAGGGGGGGGGGGGGTGGAGCCGAAGCCGAAGCTGGAGCCGAAGTCGAGACACTCTCGCATCGATGGACCGGAGATCCCGTCGACGCTCCATTAGCCCGGAACCATTTGTTGGGAAGCCACTACTCTCTCGCTTCCCTTCTTTTATTTTGGTGGGGCCCTTCAATCTACTCGCTCTCGCCAAGTGTTGTCGTTCCCTTTGTGGAGCTCTAGCGCTTTTTAATACATTTTTCCTCCAAACAAAATACTCGACAGTGAACCTCCTTATCTCCACTAGATAATGCTTCTGTCCCCCTTGATAAACGCGTGTCCGACCACTTTGAAGCGCGATTGTTTCGTCACTCGGCTTTCCTTCAATCATCGCCATAGTTTCTAATTGCGAACGTTTACAATTCATCGGTTTTAGTTTGCGCTTGTTTCCCTCGGGCAAATTCTTTCTCATTGCTTTTGTCGCCTTTCTTCATATCGCTATTCCTTTCTTGTGCAAAATTTTAGTTTTTCCTTAAAAAGCCCCTCTTATCCTAATGATGACGCAACCGTTTACGTTATGCAACCTGTATACGAAATATCCTCTTGACGCTTACGTGGCGATCGCTGCGCCATAAAACAGCCTAGTGAGTGAAGGAAGAAGCTTTGACGGTGCCATCTGCCGAGCGTATCTTGCGGCCAAATATAATGCTAGTCTGCGTGACTAGGCCTTGTTGGACGCACTGATACAAGGGACGCTATTAGTCAGGCGCAACACTCAAATCTAATGCCAGCTGTACTGTAGCATCCCGTCGCGATGCCGGGCTACGCTGAAATGCCAAATATTCAGGCGCAGACCATTGCGATGCCAAGAGTACTGAAGCAATCATTTTCAATTTCAAATCTTCTGTAACACTCTGCGGTAACGCCACGTAGGGCCTCCGTCACACTTGCGATGTCAACACTGTGACAGCCCCGCACTGCAAAGACAGGCCGTCTAGGACGATCCGTAGTAATCCCCGATCCTTGTGTAGGGTCCTGTGGCAGTTTCGTGCATTTTTTGTCGCTTTGCATTGCTATGCCAGGTCATCTGTGGAACTCCGTTTGATGTCAACTTTTTCGGGGCGGTTTGTTGTGATGCCATGCACGCCTTTTGGAACTCTCCTTTGAAATGTTGCATGCTCTGCCGAACTTCGCGTAATACCATTTTATTTTAGCATTGCAGCCGTTTCAATGCCCTCAGTATTAAGAAAGCCACTTTTCTTTGCAGCCATCAAACCTTCAGAATGGCAGAGGAGGCAGGTGTTCCCCACGACATCAACAGAGATGATATTCTGTCACATAGTTAGAGGTCATTTGTGATCTTTGGCAACATGGGCAATAGCTGTCTGCGTTGCCTATATGAGGAGACAGTCTGCGAATAACGCTTTTTAGGCGTTCTTTCTCTCATGTGCCGCTCATGTTTCCGCCGAGAGGGTCTGGCTTAGTATTCCGTCTGGATCCCATTCAAAAAGTTCCCCGCATCAAAACATTGGAAGGGGCCGCGGCAACTTGAAGTCTCTACTCTTACTTGGAGTATTACTCGAAGAAAGCAGCATGTTCTTGTTCCCAGCATGTTCACTGAAGCATCTGTGAAACCGGGGCTCTATTATTAATACCGTGCATCTCTCATATTTCATACTGACGTTCACTCGAACGAAACTGCCACGTAACCAAAGAGAAATAAGTAGATAAAAAGCGATAGGCTCAAAAAATTATTGTCATGAGAAGTCACTGTTGCAAGTTTGTGAACAGCAAGACCGCAGATCTCTTCAAAAGAGAACGAAAACAAAAATTGAGATTTGATTAATTGAATTATTAGTTAATAAACTATTTTAGTGACTGAATGCTTGATAGATAGACTCTTTGTTTGATTGATTGATTTATTGATTTAATTCTGCGCGCCAAACCAACCCAGTGGGTTCATAGGCGAGGGTTCCGGATTAACTTCGATCACGTGGACTTTTTCACATGCACCATAATGCGCACTCATTAACGCAAACAGAAAATAAAAACTCAATAAACGAAACGTAATTCTGCTCGTGCTGAGCGGCGAAAAGCCAGACAGTCGAGAAAACAACCGGACAACGGCGTCCCAGTGTGGGGTTGTTTCAAGTCGCTAGGAAGAAACGTCACGCTCTTGGCTTCTTTGATGGACGGCCGAGAACGTTTGTGGCGTCCACCTAGAGGCCACTTCTCCTTGGGTAGACGCAGCTGTTCCAACACTTTCAGAGCCGTTCTCCGAGCTCCGAGCTGCTCCAAGCCGTTCTCGGCTCTGGTGGCTCAAGGGTCATTCGTGAGAGACGAAAGAGTTGATGTTGCAGCCGGCCCTACCTGACCACAATCTAAACAGAAAAGAGTTAAAAAAGAGTGAGCTGCCCTCTAGCGCACTTTTATAAAAGTGAGTGAGCTTGTGAACACTTACTCTCTTTCTACTTCCATATAATGCAGGGCCCGGGCACGAGCAGACGACGCTGGCGAGGCAAGCTCTACCCTCATGTTCGTTGTTTCCAGGATTTTTCACTTCGTACGGTTTTCCCACCCCTTGTTTCTCTCTCTTTTTTTAAGGTATGCTTGGGGAGAAAAACTGTGAGAGAGGAAGGCGAGAAGGGATTTTTGGGGTGCATTCCCGTTTAAATTTATGGCAACGTAACGGCCCCGTTGTTTTCATGCAAGCTTGGTCGCTGGAATTCGAAAAAATAAATGAGAGAAGAATGGCGCTTGTAAAAAAAGAAGCAGAGGGGTAAAGAATGACTAAGCTTGCGACGAAAATAAATACCAAGTAGCGGAAATGTCCGCTGCCGTCCAGTTGTTGCCAGGGGGCACTGCTGCTCGAGGTTTTGGAGCAGAAGGACAAAGAAAGCAACAATTTCCTCAAAATCAAAAAGAGAATAAAAGAAAAGGCTACTTTGACAGCAGAAACTTTGGTTGCAGTGCAACGGGAAAATCGATAAGGAAAACACTTTTAAAGAGCATTGATTCCTTAAACTTGATCTCCTGTGTCGAAACGGAAAAGCCTTTGGTCGTCCCGCATAACTTCGTGAACTGTGTTACTTAACTTCACGCAGAAGAGCATATCCTGATCGTTCATCCTCTTGAAGTGAGCAAACAGCGCAGTAAGAATTTGTAACCGCATCCGCTTTAAGTCTGCCGTTAGTATACACTTTTATCCAGAAGTCAACTTCAAAAAAAAAAAAAGAAACATTACTCTGTACCTCAAACTCAGCCACACGAAGTTCAATATGTATCTATGGCAGCAAAAACACTGTCCATCAACGCCGACCTTTCATGGATTAAGAACGGTGCACGTAAGACGTTCATGCGTCCATCATTTGCAGCTAAAGTGCTTCACAGCGAGATAAAAAGAAGCAGTAGAGGAAACTTCCCCGCACAGCCGTCACTTTTAAACACCGCACCTCATGAGAAAGACAGAGAGAGAGAAGAAACTTCATTAAATCTTTTCCTTTTTTTTAGCCTTACTGGAGGAGTCCTTTTGGCCGCCCCTGGTCACGGCGAGGATTCACTTGTGAAATGCCGTCTTCTTCAAGTCGGCGATTATTTCACGTAAATTGCAAAATTTGTAGAAACGTGCGCACCCTCTAACCAAAAATGGACGTCGCGTTTACGGCAGTATAACGCTATAAATGCAAGCTGGAATACTTGAGGTTGGCAGTTGGAAACGACTATTGCAGAGTTTTGGCAGGCCGATAATGTTTTCATCATAAACGTGCATCACAATCAATTTTAGGACAGCTCATTTCCTTACAGTTTCTGTGTGTGTGGCCGTCTGCGGATCAACAACAACCTCACTCCAGTACCTTCGGCTCCCCGCTCTACAGAGTGCAAGACGCGTTTCCGAACATTATCATTCCGGACGCAGAAATTATAAGGCGTGGTGCACATATATATTTTTGGCAGAGTAAATTCTAAAAGAAGAAAACAAGTAGACAGGAATGCCAGAAACTCAACGTCTACTAAACGGATCAGCAATATCTCAGTTCAGTGGCGCACTCTTTTAGGAGTTAAAACAAAAATACTAACTAAATATCAAGAGCTTAGAAATGTACGAGAAAAATCAAGGGTACGTTAAAATACCTAACTTAGACGTTAAATAACATAAACCCCCGGCTAGTTTTACGGCTAAAGGAACACTAAAGGTTAAATTACCATGCAGTGCACCAAAATATGGCAATGAATTGCTAATCGGGTCACACGGCCAATACAAGCTTTTCTAATTGTAGTCTTTGAGCGGAGGAGGGCAAAAGCGTGTTCTGGGATCTTAACATTTCCGTACAGCTCATTAAGAATCGAAGACGTCCTTCGTACTCTAAAGCTTCAAATACTCCCCCCCCCCCAAACAAAAAAACGAAACAAAAGAACACAGAAAAAAATATTGATGCTTTTACTTTCTCGCCAACACAGCGAGAGCCTCGAAGCGACTAGAGCAGCTAATAACAAAAACAAAGAATGTTAAATGTTCTGTGCAAACTAATGCGAGTTGTGCATAGTTTGCGTTCGCTGTAAATCTTAATGAGGCATAGCCCCATCGCAAACAGGGCTCTCGGCAGTTTCGCCGGCTGCGCTTGGCTCGTTGGTGTGCTTAAACCTGATGAACGAGGGACGGAGAAGCGAAAGAGGAGAGCGAAGGCGGCAGTCTTTGAGTCTTAGTTACTGCATTTTCACTAGTATAACTATTAGCCCCTTTCGAAAGTTGCAAGTTTAAATCACAGTAGTGACTGTGGCGAAGTTTGTTTACGCATACGATATTTCAGAAGGGCCGCTCTGTGCACTGACTTGAATGGCATTACAGTCGATGTATTCTGCCGCAACCGAAATGTCTTTACGAGCTTGGCAATGTGCTTGTGCTTACGCACACCCACTGGCGTCAAAGGCCTTCAGACAACAGCGTTGACTTGTTGTGGAATGAATGTCTCAAATGCTTCATGAAGCAAAGCATTACGAGTACGCATCAAGCAGCAAGCTTCTCTACCGTGAGAAGAAATATTTTACTAGCATTTTGAGGCCTTTCGCTCTTTCACGGGCTAATCTAACTGATCTTGAAAAGCGACGCTGCATCTTCAGGCTGTGCCTTTTTCACAAGTTCTACCAAACGCCACTCAATGTTTCAGCAATCTTGCCAGTTCATCGACAATCAAGTCGCACCAGCCATCCTAAAGCCGTCTATCCGCCCCCAGCACAGACCACAGCCCACCTTCGTTCGTTTTTTGTTCAGACCTCTCGGGACTGGAACAAACTGCCTGTCAACGCTGTCCACCACTCCGACCCACCACTCTTCACTTGAAAATTTTGCCCATCCCTCATGTAATACCCCACACCAAGGGTCATTTGAGGTACTAATAATAAAAAATAAATAAAAACGGTGCCGTGATGGCTCTATTATGCGGCTGAAGCGAAAACCTTTCGACCTGAAGACTTCTGACCAAGTCTGTACGTGCACTTCTATTGCTGTGTAGTGCCAGTAAAAAAAAAACCCAAAAAACTCTCTCTCTCTCTCGTTGTCGAGAACAGACGTAAACATGAGATGCCTTGCAGTATCAGCGTAGCACATTCTGGAGACTGAATTTCGTAACAGTGGTCTAGTCTTGGCGAAGCACAACTGTACGTCTGTAGCATCGCTCGGGCGGCAGAGTGCAATGGCCATGACCTGTAAACGAGACCGCGGGAGAGCGGATTGCGCAACGCGCGTGCGCAGGGCTCTCGGTTCCCTGTCACACTGCGATGATTGTGCGTGCGCCGTTCTGGGGCAAAGCGTAATCCTCTTTGCGACGCGCAGTCGTTTCGCGTGCCACGGAAGTAGGAAGCCGCTGTTTTTGACTCATGCGCAGCTCTGATGGCAGCCTATGCTCATAGACACCTGGGGGCGGACGGAAAGTTTCGCTAAAGTTCGTTTAGGTTTCCCTCCGTGTTCTCCCCTCGGTCTGGCTTCGGTTTGGTTTCGGTTCGGCTTCGGTTCGGCTTCGGTTCGGCTTCGGTTCGGTTTCGGTTCGGCTTCGGTCCGGCTTCGGTTCGGCTTCGGTCCGGCTTCGGTTCGGCTTCGGTCCGGCTTCGGTTCGGCTTCGGTTCGGCTTCGGTTCGGCTTCGGTTCGGCTTCGGTTCGGCTTCAGTTCGGCTTCGGTTCAGCTCCGATTCGGTGCCGTATCCTCCCTCCGTTCTGGCACCAGTAGCCAGCGGCGCTCGGAGAACGGGTGCCAAAAGAATTTCATGCTTGAAGCTAAAATCGTTCATTTGGTTCCCGCTTGTTTTGTGACTGCTGCTTTTCCACTTCGTGAGTGTTTGTTGTTTATTTCAAACAAACTGCACCACTAAAAAGTCGAACATAGGAGATGAGGGAGACTGGATAAGCGCACGTTTTCAACCGATTTTCGCTGCTATCATGCCTGAGCATATAGCGGCATTGGTGAAAAAAATTGGAGAAGACACTAAACCTTTCTCTTAAGGGTATGACGCGATAGCATAAATAGGTTAATCCTCATATATGCGGAATTCTTCATTCTCTACGTAGCATTCATAGATCCTTGGGAGTACTCGTGACACTTGTGACACAATGGCGCAGCGGATAAGCGGCGGGATGTCAGGTGCTGCCACTGATGGGACTTGTGCGATCCAGGTTGCTCTTCCCGAGCAACCTCTCGCGAGTGATCACCAATTTAGCTGCAACCTGCTACGGTGGGCAGTTTGTTCATAGCCCGTTGGGCATGTTGCAATAAAAGCTGCTAACGCAGCTTGACTCGGTCCAAGAAACCGAATACAAGGCATAGCGTACAGCATGCGACACCTAATTAGAAACCGTCAGCTACTACAAAACATATTAAGCATAAAAACAGTAAAATACAAAGCAAACAGAAAGAGGCAACGATCAAGTACAAAAGTCATGAAATCCCAATTCTACTGACAAAAGTAAACATTAAACCAAAAATGGCATTGCATTCGAACAACGAAGAGAACACATTTAAGAAGGGCGCCGAGGTAAGCAACAAAGCAAATAACAGTAATACCAATGATATTAACAGCACATAGGTATTCGCAGTTTTACAAAGGGGTGCCGTAGTTCCTGTCTTTTATAGGCAGTAGTGTTTTGAAATTAATTTAATATACGGGTTTAGCTGTGAGCAAAAGAGTGAAATTTATAGTCACTACAAAAAACAGTATGGCTTGTACATCCTGATTCCATGTTTCTATGGAAGCCTAGAATAATTCTAGGGATACCAAAGTTTATAATTATTTTTAAGATGGGTGGGTGAAAGAACATTAGTTGCAAAAGACAAAATTATCTAAAGGTTATCTAGAGGGGATGATGTAATGAGCTTACAAATCGGTGACTATTATACTCAATCTTTCAAGATTTGCTATATAACGGGTAATTATTTTGGGTGGCATGAACAATTTGCTCACTGAAAGAACAATTCATACGTGTCTGCTCACAAAAATGTAGCTTTTACCTGTATTCTGAGCATTTGAAAAAAAAACATAGACCCAGTGATAGTTCTTTTGTAAATTAAGGCCTTTAACTTTGACTCACTTTTCTTACAGAGCGCGATAGTTCAAAAGTTACCTATCTCCACGCGACTCAAGTCCGAGCTACACCGCCTTGCGAACTCCAGCTTTCAGACTTTGATCCCGTCCATGCACGAACGAAAGTAGAAAGGAACGCCTCAACTGCGAAATAAGCTGGGGCTCCAAAAGTGCCATAGCAGAACCCTATCCTTTCCCTCTTCATATTCAGCGACTTCCCTTTTCCTCATATCTCCCTCCTTTTCCCCACGCGCCGAAAAGGGAGCGGCCCGCCTCTCCCAGGCACCTTTAGACGTCCTTTTCTATATGACTTCGAGGTCTCCGGAGTTCTTAGGCGCTCCGCTATATAAGGTCGGCGCCGGCGCCGGGTCTGGCGTCTTTGTGGGCTTTTGTGTGGGGCGTGTGCGCAGCATGCGGAAAAGAGGGTAGCTGATGGTGATGACGCTGCGACCAATCGCTCTAAAACGAGGCCCCGTTCCTCGCAATGGGAGCCTGAGACGAGGGCTAATGTCGTGGACCTCGGTAGTCAGAAAATGATGCCGTGCGTGGCCACTGAGTGTGAAAAAGATTGAGGCGTGCTGTGAATATATGTGCATGTGTGTGGGCATGCGAGCGGTTATATGTCGGAATGAATGGGTCGAAGTTCGCGGGTGCTATGGAAAGCGGACGCGCGAGGGTTCTGCTGGCTATAACGGCTACTGGAACGAGGATTATGTCGGATAAGAGTAGCCGGGTTATGGATTTAGGTGCCACTGGTGACCGCTAAGACAGTTATGTTTATATTGTTTCCTTTTGCCGTAAATTTTACTGAATAATAAATGTGAGATGTGAAAATAGATTTAGTTGAGCGAGCTAGCACATCATGGAGGCCATAATGACGCCATAATTTCACTGGCCAGGATGAGACGCGGTGTGGGAAGCGTGTGAACTATGAGGAGTGATCTTGTTTGAACAGTCGCAAGGGCAACGAATTGGACAGCACCGCAGTGGGACTATAGCAGAAGTTGGAGACAAGCCCTCGAATAGGAGCGCACCTCGTACTGCTTTGGATGAGGATGGTAACTATCATTTAAAATGTTTTTGCTCACTGGATCCATCTTCGTTACCTTGAGAATTTCGCGTCCAGTTACTGCGGCGGGCTTTGGGGTTTGTGACTTAGGCGCTAGTGCCACACGAATAAAACTTCCTGGCCACCATTTTCAAATGAATGGTGACATGAGTTAGTGTATTAAGTAGGCACAGGTGCCGACGCTAGATTTCGCAACAAGGAAGCCACGAGAAAAACATTTTCAGGCTCCCATCTAAAACGCTGCGCATGTCAGCGCCAGAGACGCCTATTAGTGGTGAGGTTAGAGGAATTTCTTTTGAATTAAAGTAAGTCGTGCTCTGTAATATCGTGTATGCATTGTTTGTGGTTGCGCTGTCTACGTTGAAATCACTGGGTAGGATAGTCCGACTATGAACATTGTTTGACTTGGTTCACGCAGTCGTTCCGGTATACGTGAGTAAAGAACAACTCTGTGTAGGCATTCTCCGTGAGGTCAGCTGAGGGGATGGGGGAGAACAGGAGGTGTTTATAGGGAGAGTTGTAGTGAAGCTAAATCAGAGGATAATCGTACCTGTTCTGAGTGGAAAGGGAAAGGAGAGAAGGGGTTAACGGGTGCTTATGGCACAGTGCAACGTAACGCGGTCCCTGTGCACACGCCAACATAGCGCCCCGTCGCCTATAGAGCTTACGCTGGCATGCCCAACACTCTCAGACAAAAATTTTGGAAATTGATAAATTGTAAGATAATGTTATCAAAATACTAAAGGTAATTGTACATTCTTCTGATATCTAGCAAAATTTTTCTTTTAGAGTGTTTCCATCGATCGCATCAAACAGTTAAGGCTGGCATAGAATACCAGTGGCAAACGCTTTTGACGAGAGTAAAAACGTTGAGAGTAAAAACGTGAATAGCCGCCGCGGTGGCTCAGTGGTTATGGTACTCGGCTGCTGACTCGAAAGACGCGGGTTCGATCCCGGCTGCGGCGGTTGAATTTCTTTGGAGGAGAAATTCTAGAGGCCCATGTACTGTGCGATGTCAGTGCACGTTAGAGAAGCCCAGGTGGTCGAAATTTCCGGAGCCCTCCACTAGGGCGTCTCTCATAGCCTTAGTCGCGTTGGGACGATAAACCTCATAAACTAAACCAAACGAAACCTAAAAACGTTAATAGAGAAAAAAATTCAAAACTCCCGTAAGGTGATCTGCGGATATATTGATTGTTGTAGTGAAATTTTACATTATATGAAAATATTGCGTTCATCAACGGTTTCCCCGGTCAAAAGTGCTTTCGTCTAGAATTGTTGGGCATGAAACCTAATTTTCCTGGTAGTCTAAGCATGTGCGAGCCGAATCGGATGGTGTGCTGTCTACTTCCCTGCGGAAGCTGCACAGTGCAACTCCCCGACGCATCTTTAGGATTGCAGTGCGGGGAAAATTTACCTTTAGGTGGCTTCCGTTTCGAAAAAAATTCAAGAACGCCCACCTCCTCAACCTCATGTGCACATGGGTAACATTTTACTTGGTTAGCAGGGTAGCGCCGCAGTTTTGAGCCACAGCATACTGCGCCACTGTCAACATCGATATTAAGGGCAACGCCAGTAAGGGTGTGAAAAATTTCTCATGCAGCTAACACTGAAAAAAAAAAAAATTAACGGCATTCATACGTGGCATGCAAACACTCGTTGCGCGAGTACTGGATGTTCCCTTTTGTATTGATTTCGCCTGTTTACCTTACGCTTCTTGCTATATTCGTCATTCATAGGCGACAGCTGTATGCATTGCACGTTAAATTAGAACATATTAAACGCACCTTTCGGGCACTAACGTTTCTACTGTCTCAGACTAAAAGACATCGGAAAGGGTCAGACATTCGTTAGCAAACACCTGTTTGACTTAAGACTTATAGAGGCTGTTTCACCTCAGACTTTACACAGCTTTTAAATATAAACTTTTTGAGTCAAAAGAGCGCCTTTTTCCTGCATAGCATTCACGCTGTAGTACATTAGAATACAGCTAAGACGTACTCACTAGCAGGCTGGTTATCTCATATTGTATAGTTAACTTTCTAACTATTACTCTTAGGCTCATTAATTATTGAGAGCAGTGCAGCCCATTCTAAGTAATATCCATATGAGTTTTTATAACTTCTGAAACGCGATTACACTCGCCTCTGTGGGCCATGAAATTTTGGCTACATTGCGCCAAAGTACATGTGCTTCTGAGAAGCTTGCATTCAAGACAACATCTCCAGTGCACGCAACTCGTCGAATCAGTAGAAATTTGTTGGGCCACAGTAACCGCATTTTATAATTCCTAGAAACTGATATGGATATTACTAGCCGTGGGCTACACGTCTCTCAGTAATTAAGTAGGCTTAGAGTAATAGTGAAAAACTTAACTATTCAATATTAGCACGTCTTAGGTGTACTCTGATTTACTACACAGATGGCAATGCTATGCTGAAAAAAGCGCACTTTTTAACTCAAAAAGTCTATTTTTAAAAGTTGTGTAGAATCTCAGGTGAAACAACCTGTATAGGAGGCGCGCCAGGCTAAAGGAGACAAGTTAAAGGCGACCTCAATTCGGAAGAAATCTAGAACTACCTCGGAAGCTGCAGGTAATTTCAACGCAGTGGTTCCAAGGAGGTCTGAGGTGGGCAAAAACGCACGTGGGAAAGACCTAGCTAATAGATGAATGTGCTACGTCGAAAATGACCACCTTGACCGAAGAAGCTCTTCCCAATCGCTCGGTTCGTGTGTGAGCATAATCGCGAGTCTCGTTTGCGAATAGCCCTACAGACTTTCTAGGAACGGGCGCGAGACACATTCACGATCACCGGCTCTTCAGCGAGCTGGCACCTCGCGAAGGTGTTTTGTTAAATCGTCTCGAGTACACTGCAATCAGGGTTACTTCTGATTGAATGTGGCTGCGAGTGAGTGTGTCGTTAGAGGTCTACAAATCTGTCCGAGATGTATCGAAAGGCTCCTCCAATGTGAAAGAGGACAGTGCTGGAGGATTTAGTTAAATTACTGCTCCATACATATGCCTAAAAAGGACACGTTTTTCTTTTCTTAACTAGTTTTCCCTGTCGGCGTATAACATCTAAAATTAATTCAAATGTCGAGGAGAAATAAAAAAAATAAAAATACTCCTTTCTGCATCGTGGTTGCTCCCTTTCATAATAGAGGGACCTGTACGTACAGAATGGCCTTCAGATGAAGCATAGTTCATAACGAATCATCTTCCTTTCACCACTTTTCAGCTCTTTAATGGTGTTCGGTTTGTACTCGTCCGAAAACGAATCGAACAAGATTAGTTGAGCTAAGCTACGGAATCGAATAGTAACCAAGCATTACATGAACGCATTAGAACGTTCGTTCCAATATTCGATTCTACTCCTGGCGTGCGAGCGAGGAGAGTAAGGAAGCCCTTTATATATGTATATATATATGGTTTGGTTTAGGTTTGGATTATGGGGTTTAACGTCCCAAAGCGACTAAGGCTATGAGAGACGCCGTAGTGGAGGGCTCCGGAAATTTCGACCACCTGGGGTTCTTTAACGTGCACTGACATCGCACAGTACACGGGCCTCTAGAATTTCTCCTCCAAAGAAATTCTAGCCGCCGCGGCCGGGATCGAACCCGCGTCTTTGCACCATAGCCGCTGAGCCACCGCGGCGGCTATATATATATATATATATATATATATATATATATATATATATATATATATATATATATATATATATATAGTAGTAGTAGTAAGACTTTTAATCAACCATAATTTACAGGCCGAGCATTTCGACCGCCTGGGCGACCAGAAGCCGCTGTTCTTCTTCCCCTTCAGCGCCAAGCCAGTCGAGCCAGGTGGTGATGGATAGAGAGGGTGGGGGGAAGGAACCCGACTGCTGAGCAGCCGGGCAATAGAATAGGCAATGGGCCAGGTCCGCATAGATACAGGGGCAGTTGGGACAGGAAGGGTCCGATCGATAGCGATAGAGGAAGAGGCGGGACGGGGTGATAACTGCATTCATCTGAATGTGCCGAAGAAGGCGAGACTCCGGCACCGTGAGTGATGGATGAGGGGGAGGGTAAAGGCGTTTGTCGAGGCGGAGCTCGAGGTAGACCTCTTTTATGGTGCGGCGAAGGGTGAGTCTCCCACCGTCCTCCGAGGGCTTGGGCCAGGGGATCAACGGTGCCCGGAAAAGTGTGTCGCGGGCGAGCTGATGGGCCAGCTCATTGCCGTCAATCCCTGAATGCCCAGGGACCCAGCGGAGGAAAACGATGGAAGGCTGCAGTGCGGAGACCGCTCGTTCGACCTCCTGTTGGAGAGAAGGGGTAAGGGTGCGTTTCTGTATGTGGTGTATAGCGGCTTGTGAGTCCGAATAGACTGTGTACTCTTGGAGAGAGGGAAGGAGGGAAAATGACTGGAGGGCATGCGCAATGGCGAGGACCTCGAGGGACAATGCGTCTGGAGGGTGTAGATACGGCCCGCTGGTGTGGGTTTCAGGAGCAGGGAGGTGTGGATGGTACAGGGCGTAGCCGCAGGAACCTCGAGGAGCCACGAAGGAGGCATCCGTGTAAGCTACACCCTGGGTATCAAAGAGAGGGGAATGGTGCTGTGCGGCCGCATGACGACGTCCGGCGTGCAGGACGGGGGACATGTTGGTCGGGAGGGGAAGGATACGAAGATTGGGGGCGGGGGTGGGAATAGGAGAGGTAAACGGGGAGATTGGAATGGGCGAGATACCCGCTTGAGTCAATAACCACTGACCCTGACGGGTAAGGGAAAGCCGGGCAAGCTGCGAGTCACGATGGAGACTGAGAAGAGAACGAAGAGGATGGAAGAGGCCTGTGGCAAAGAGCTTAGTGGTAGAGGTAGTGATAGGAAGGTTGAGAGCTGCCTTGTAGAGGCCCACAAGAGCAGTCTCGAGAGCGTTAAGTTGAGTCTGAGTGAAGGAAGCGTAGGGTGCAAAGTACAAGACCTTGTTGAGGGCCAGCGCGTGGGCAACTCGGCACGCGTGAGCCTCGTGGAGACCTGAGCGTCGAGTGACCACGCGCCGCAGGAGGTGAGTTACAGAGTGGCAGGTGGTGACAGCGCGGTGAAGGGATTGCACATTCTTAGCCGCATGCAAAGGGAAGCCAAGAACTTTGCACTGTGTGACGACAGGAATGGGAGAGCCAGAAAGGTGGAGAGAGACGAAGTGGTTGTGTGAGCGCTGGTAGGAGGAATGGCTGAGAAGGAGAAGCTCGGATTTCTCAGGAGCAGGAGAGAGGCCAGCGGTGGTGAGAAAGGAGTCGATGAGATCTAGGCCACGTTGCAGGGTGTCCTGTACGTGACCGGGAGATCCAGATGAACACCAGAGAGTGATGTCATCGGCGTAAAATATATGATGCAGGTCGGGAATTTCAGCTAGCTGGGAGGCGAGAGGGGCCATAGCAAGATTGAAAAGGGTAGGAGAGAGAACCGCACCTTGAGGAGTGCCTCGGGTGAGGTTGTGGGGGTCGGACAGATAGGTGTCGACTCGAAAGCGAGCGACACGTTTAGAGAGGAATGAGCGGATATAACAGTACATGCGGGAGCCACAGTCTAGGGAGGCGAGTTGGGAAAGGATGTGGTCGTGGCAAACACCGTCGAAGGCTTTGCGAACATCGACGGTCACAAGGGCGTGAATTTGAGAGGGGGTAGGTGACAGAAACGTGTGCTGGAGAACCAGAAACATGTCCTGTGCACAGACGTGGCGTCGGAAGCCGATGAGAGAATGAGGGAAGAACTCCCTCGTCTCGAGAAAATTAGAGAGGCGAGTCAGGGCCATTCGCTCAAGGGTCTTACCAACACATGATGTCAGGGAGATTGGGCGGAGGTTAGAGAGAGAGGGAGGCTTGCCCGGCTTTGGAATCATAGAAATGAGGGAGGAGGTCCAGGAGCTGGGCAGGCAGCCGCTGTCCCATGCATCATTGTAGGTTTTAAGGAGGAATTCTTTGGCGCAGTCAGGAAGGTTGCGAAGTGTGGTGTATGTAATGGCATCCTCACCGGGAGCCGAGCGTGTAGCATTAGCAGCCAGAGCCGATTCGAGCTCCCGGAGAGTGAAGGATTGGTCCAGATCGGGGTTAGGTCCACCGCAGTACACCGGGTAGGAGGGTGCCAGAGGGGGCGGGAGATAGAGAGAGGCGAGCTGATCAAAAACATCGGAGGGAGTTCCTTGAGTGAGGGCTTTAGCTAGAGTGGGAGCAAGGGCAGGCTTAGTGCCAAGGAGGGATTTGAAGAGAGACCATGTGGATCGCGAGTGCAATGCAGAGTCAAGACGGTCACAAAGAGCACTCCAACGAGAGTGCTCGAGGGAGGCGCAGTGGGCGACGATCTCGGCCCGCAAAGCAGTGATCCGGGAGGAAAGTTGGGCATTGTGTGGTTGGGAGCGAAAGGAGCGTTGAAGACGTTTACGGCGACGCCATAAACGGAGAAGGTGAGGATCTGGGTCTTGGATTGGGTAACGAGAGCGAACGCGACGGCTACTGGACGTGAGCGCTGCAGAGATGCGCGACGTCCAGTCGTCGTAGGATTGAAAGGAGTCGGAGGCGAGATTAGTGCGAAAAGCATGCCAGTCAGTGTGAATAATCGGATGACAGCGAGGGATGTGGGAGAGAGAGGTGGTGATATGGATGAGAAAGTGGTCACTTAGAAGAGTTTCGGCTGTCACCTGCCAGTGAAAGGAAAGTGAACCCCGAGAGAAAGTGAGGTCGGGTGTCGTAGGGCGTTGTGAGGCAGTGCCCGCTCGAGTAGGAGAGCCAGGAGTATTAAGAAGGGTGAGGTGGCGTTCCTGGGCCAGACAATGGAGGAGGCGGCCGGGTTTGAGGGTTTGTGGGTAGCCCCAGAGTGTGTGAGGGGCATTAAAGTCACCACCAAAGAGGAGATGGGAGGTAGAAGAAAGAGAGTGAAGGAATTTGCCCAGAGCAGAGAATAAAGAGGAAGTGACAGGGGGGTTGTAAAAAGACAAAAGGACGAGTGAGATGCGGGAAGAAGGGTGGTAATAAACCACACCAACTAAATATTTAAGGAGGGTGGAGGGGATGTCAATTTGCTCTACGAGCACGTCACTGCGTACATAAATAGACGCAAGTGGTGTGGCCGTAGTGGCATGGTAGGCGCGGTAGCCTGGGACATTGCGGGCCGTCCGGGTCTCCTGGAGAAGGAGAAAATGAGGTAGGGAGGGGCGGGTGAGTAGATACTGGTGGAGGGGGGTCTTATTGTGACAAAGATTTCGGCAGTTCCACTGCACAATCTCGAGGTCCTCGCCAAACGCCATTATGATAGAGGAGAGGAACGCGATGGTACGCGTTCCTTCTTTTTTGCCGGGGGCAGTGACTCATGGACGGATTGAAGCATAGATGCAAAGGATTCCAATTGCTTTGATTGTGCTTGGAGGGTGGTAAGGATCTGGAGAACCGAAGTTTCCAGCTGAACCAAGCGAGTGTGATGTGCCTGTGTGGTGGTTTCTACAAGGTCAGCCAAAGGGGCGACCTGGGCGCTGGAGGAAGGAGTGGTGAACGTGGCAAGGTGCTCATTTAGCTTGCTAAGCTGGGAGGTAAGAGAGGAGGTGGTTGTCTGGAGGGTTTGAGTCAAGGCATGTATCTGCTGTTGTAGATCGTGGGAAATGCGCTGCTGCTCTCGCTGCTGGCGTTCCAGCATTGCGAGCCGGAGGTCGAAGGAGCGGTTCTCGTCAGTCAAGGATGGAGAGGGTGGTGTAGGGGAAGAGAGGGACGCTGGCACCGAGGATCCTTTAACTATGGCGGCATAGGAGCCTGGTGGTGACGTGATCGGAGATGATGGAGATTCATGATTAGAGGAGGAGGAGGAGGAGGAGGAGGAGGGGGGAGGGTTGGTGGGTTGAGTGGCCCGGCGCAAAGCTAGGCGTCGGAGGTATGCAGCTTTAGCACACTCGCGTTGCTTAGCAAGGATGAAGGGGCAAGTGGGGTCGAGGGAGGGGTGGGTGTTCACCTGGCAATGAACGCACCAGGGCTGGGCACACACATGAGCGGAAGGGTCAGCGGGTAGAGGAGCAGCACAGCGACGGCACTTGGCCGGAACGCTGTGCTGGGGGCACTGGTGGGCGCGATGGCCTAGAGTGAGACAACGGGTGCAGGTGGGAGGCTTAGGTTTATGAGGACGGCACCGGAAGGCAACGCGTTTGAAATAAACAAAGTGGGGGATGACGGTGCCAGCGAACGTTATGAGCACTGATTGAGTGGATCCCATCATGCGAGCAGCGAGAATATCTGTTTTGAAAGATTCCAGGTCATGCATGAGGTCATCAGGAGTGAAGTGGCCCCCGACGTTATGGATGACGCCGAGGCATGAGATGGGAGGATGGGGGGTGTAAGTTTTGATGGTGACAGGCTTACCATGAATCTGAAGATGCGTGACAGAGAGTAGGAGGTGGGCGGTGAGAGGAGAATGAGTCTTTAGAAACACAAGGCTTTGGGCTGGCTTGGCCTGAAGGGTGATGTCGGCACTGGTCTTCGAGGAAAGTTGAGCAGCGGAGGCGACTGCGGCGAGTACGTCGTAGAGAGGTAGCTTGGGGGTGAGGGTTCCAGGGGGAAGCTGGATGGCAACTGTGATGAGCTCGGCGCGGGGTCGGGCTGCGGTGGCAGGCTTACGGTTTGCACCGATGGTGGTCCAGCCGATTTCCTGGGAAGGAGTGTCGTCTGCCGGGGACGTCGTAAGGTCCATGTCTGAGTCCTCAGCCGGAGTCTCAGTGTGCGACGCGGGTGTCGGGCTTGAGGTCTTGGTGTCAGTGGGACCTTTGGCTGGAGTAGGTGCAGCGGCTCCAGCGGCGGCGACGAACGCAGCCGGCTGCGACGCGTCTATGGCCCCGAAGCCCTTGGCGTCCCTTGTAGCGTGGAGTTGGCTAGGTGTGGACGCTGCGCCGCCGACGAACGCTGCCGGCTGCGCCGCGGCCGTCGATCCGGTGCTCCCAGCGTCGCTCAAGGCGTGCAGTGCGGCAGGAATGTGATCGGTTGCGTGGGCGGCGTTGAACGTACCCGTTTGAGAGACGGCTGTCGACGTGGTTGGAACAGGACCCGCGGTGGCGGCATCGGTGGGTCTGGGCTGCAGGGGCTTGGTCAGACGCTGCATTGCGGCGGTGGAGGCGCGGCGCGTTAGGTTTAGCGAGGCGCCGCGCCGCTTCACAGTTTTGGAGACGCTTGGAGGGCCAGTTCGGCAGCGGGCCGTGATGCCGATGGTTTTCACGTGCTCCGGGAGCCTTCCTGAAGCGATGGAGTGTAAATCCAGGGGCGGGCGAGGCCCTGGACCAGGCCAGGGGCAGGTTAAAGCAGAGCGCGGTAGGCAGCCAGCTAACCAGGGCGGCGCCACCTAGCGGATATATATATATATATAGGGTGTCCCAGCTAAATGTAACCAAACTTTTAAAAGAGACGAAGTGCCCTAGCCCCAGTGAGACCAAATGAGAGTTGTTGCCAGTCGCATGTCCTAGTCTGCCGTATTTTTTTATTATGGAAACGTAATTAATTAGCAGATATTAATTAGCTAACTTTTTAATGATTGTCTTCAGGAAGAAAGTGTCAATGCAGGAATTGTAGATCCTATAGAAAAATAACCATTTGACGTGTTTGCAACCAAGTACCACTGATAGAGCGTCTGTTAATTGCCTGGAAAGAAAGCCCGCGAAATACAAAAAGAACCACGTCATAGGGAAGCAGTTTCAGCGCTCCCAAACGACCGGTCAAGCAACGACATCCGCTTATGTTTGCGACGCTGTCCCGAACAGGGTTCGACGCTTTGAGGTGGTGGCGAGATAAACGCCAGGAACTGCTTATGCGTCATGGAAAGTAAGCGGGCGCTGCTTTTCAAGGAAGTGAAGCGCGGCTCGCATGGAGCGCTTTTTCACGCGAAACCTCGCCTCGAGTGATAGGCATTTGGCCGTGCCGCCGAACTTGCACCGTCACGCGCTGAAGAAGCGGTCGCCCTAGCGGCCATGCGAGAGTTGCTGGCATATATCTCGTAAGCATCGCAAAACGCCGGACCCTGTTCTGGACAGCGTTGCAAAGATAAGCGAATGTCATTGCTTGACCGGTCTTCTGGGGGCGCTTAAACTGCTTCCCTATCACGTGGTTCTTTTTGTATTTCGCGGGCTTTCTTTCCAGGCAAATAAAAGAAGCTGTATCAGTGGTACTTGGTAGCAAACACGGCAAACGGTTATATTTCTATAGGATCTACAATTCCTGCATTGACACTTTCTTCCTGAAGGCAATAATTAAAAAGTTAGGTAATTAATCTCTGTTAGTTAATTACGTTTGCATGATTAAAAATACTGCAGACTAGGACACGTGACTGGCAACAACTCTCAGTTGGTCTCACTGGGCTAGGGCACTTCGCCTTTTTTAAAAGCTTGGTTACATTTAGATGGGACACCCTGTATATACTACAGCAACCGAAAGACGCAGCACTTCTATCCGCCTCTCTGTATTTCATTAAAGAGCCTCTCTCTCTATCCGCTTTAGGACGATTCAGAACATAGTCGAATATTAAATGTATACTTCGGAACAGTCAATCTAATTTTTCATGATAAAAACCAATTCCATGGCTTGTTCTGACCGTGTTGATATCATTTGAGAGCAATACACCCATTTGCCGCTGATAAAAATTGGATTTGAAGAATTGTTTTTCGCACCACTCAACTCGAAATGATGACGTCGAGACCGAAAAAGAGTCTGCGATCTATATTGTGAAGTGAACTGTGGTGTGGCATGGCCTCAAGAATCTGCGGTGATTTTTTTTTTCACATACCACGGCTTTCTTCTAATGGTGGCTGCTATAATGCTTGCTGCTAAACTTGCAATTCAGTTTTGACCTTTGCAGCCTTGTAAAAGCTCAATTTTGAGTTGAAGTAACTACTGAGCCCGAGAACGCGATAACAAAAAAAACACACTTTACTTTATCTTCGGGGTCCCTTTAACTCTAAAGGGACTTAGCCTTTGTTACTCCTGATGGTAGCGAATGAACTAGTCCCACCCTCTCAGTAGGTGAGAGGGACACGGAGCTATGAGCCATGACCTCGCAGATTGCGCTACGTGACAGCGTCAGCTTACCGTGGCTGAACCCTGCTTGCCTTGAGGGCTATCTATGAGCTTGAAACGAGCCTGCAGGTAAACCCACAGCCGAGTAAAGGCGAGATACAAACGCTTGCCACTTGTATCCACTTGTCCGTGTATTTTATACGCGCTGATGTCAAGCATGGTTTACCAGCTGGCCTATACCTGCACCTTATTAAACTATTTATGAGCCTTATCAACACTGCCACATGAAGGAAGCGCGTCACGGCGCTGAACATTCCTCCCCGTGTAGACCCGTTTCGAGAGCATGTGGTGCGGCGTCATTGTGGGCTGTTTTCAAAACGGCTTCGAAAGATAAGTTTTTTCTTGTTACAGTTATTCGAAAACTATTTGAATGCTTCAAAAAATATTCTACTAGTTTCGAGTGATTGAGAGCATGCAATATTTGATTTGTTCAGCGAATCGAATAGGAGGATATTCGATTAGTTTTTCGAAAACTTCGAATATTAGCACACCGTGCAGTTGTTATTTAGTTTAACACCCTGAAAGGGCAAACAACAAATAAAAACAATTAACTATATGCACACTAACAAATTTGTTAAGGAGTCTCAGTCTACCGCAACATCAGAAGATGAAATAGGCAACAACTGTAGCAGTGTGCCTCCGCTGCTAATACACGAAAAATTGGACACATCTCTAGTGAACAATTGGCCGTAATATTCATTTAGTCATTACAGAGTGTAAATGGCACAACACGTGTTCGATTTAGCTACTCAGTGGACGCATCTAATGAACCTCGGCACCTATGCCTTGTTGCCCGCTTAACCACACCTAACTGCCCGCTTCCTGAAGATTCTTGAGCACTACGTTTACTTAGCAGCAGTAACTGCAGCAACTGGCATAGATGGTACAAACTCGTATGTAAGGCTTTCAAGAGCGTAATTTTGCAAAATAAAATAATAAAAAAGTGACGGCACAGCGAGTCTGAAGAGCACACACCATGTTACGCTTTCTTCTTTTTAAATGCATTTCATTGCAAGCGGCCTTGTATACACTCCCGTGCTTCTTTTCGTGTCAGGACTGTGCTCGTATATCCGCAGTTATGCACCGTGGAACACAAACTTGCTCTCGGACTAAGCCTAATGACTTTCGTAGAAAACAGTGGCGCTGTCGGGAGGTAGCAAAGCTCGCATTTCCGTCGGCGTTTGCTTACGTTTGCAGCCTGTGGCGTCGCATAATCCTGCCAGAACAAAGGCCGCTTGGTTGCAGAGCCTGGATGGACATGGCCTAATCTGCGAGGTGTTTGTCAATGCAGGAGCGAATGCAAGCCGTAGCGACCGGGCCACCTAGTTTTGTACAATGTTGTTGAACAAAGAGTTTAGGCCTAGAAAAAGTGTAGGATAATTTGGCCACTGCTTTGTTCAGCCGTACTTAGAATTATAAAAAGTACAGGAATATAAGAAATGTCAAAGTAAATGCTCGGCTCACAAACGTGGAAATCTGGAAGAGTTGGTGGACATCAATTTTGTTTGCATACTGCTGCGCAGGCAAGGGCATGCTGTATGGGCATTATTTTGTTCGGCCTGTTCTGTGCAGTGCTCTAGAAACAAAATCAACAGTTGAATATCAGCGCAAATATCACAATTGTTTCAGAGCCTCCGTCAAAGTTGTTAGAATAATATAGGGATCAATCATTTGCATGCTAACAGATGTTCTCTTTCAGCATTGTTTCAACTGTACGTGGATATTTTCTTGAAACTAAACATGTTGCAAGAGGGATATTGTTTGGCTTGGTACTATTCTACACATTGCATCAAATTATCATGCGATACTACTTTTCATTACATGCCTGTACCCCCCCCCCCCCCTATGTAATACCCTCGAACTGAGGGCCCTTAGGGGTATTTTGTATAAATAATTAAATAAATAAAAAATAAAAACCTCTCAAACAGATACTGAAATTTCAACGTGCATTTTCAGTAAATTTCGATGTGCTGAGTTCTCGAAACCGTACTGTGGGAAAGTCTAGTACTGAATGAAACGTTTCTAAGGCTTGTTTTACATGTGTCGTAGTTCGTATGGTTGATGATTGCATAGATACATTCATGACGTTTCTGATAAGTTTATAGCAAAATTGGTCGCCGTCCGACGGTACGGCGTTCATGTAGGTCGACCTATTTCTCAAAGTTCCAACGCAGTTCCTTTTACAAAGAGGTAACTGGACTTGTGGGTCAGTTTTCGTGCTTTATTGAGAGAGAGAGAGAGAAAAACTTTGTTATGGCAAGTGTGTTAGACCCCCTTGGGTCCCTGGACCACCGCACGGTCCCACTCTACGTCGGAACGTTCATGTGGTGTTTGTCCAGGACGTCGGCACCCCGAAGCACCGCAGCAAGCTGCGATGGCGGGTCCGGAGACGAGAGCACGACCTCCCAGTCCTCCCAACTTGATAACGCGGGCTGTCCCTGCGGGGGAGGATCAGCAGGGCAGCCGAAAAGGATGTGGGAGAGTGTGGCGTGAGGGTCGCCGCACAGGGTGCATGCAGGGGAGGTGCCACAGTAGAGAGATAGCAGCTGAGGGGATGAGAGAGAGCGGGTCTGGAGGCGTCTCCAGAGGATCTGTTGGGAATGGGTAAGGGAGGGGTGTGGAGGAGGGTAAGTCCGACGGTCCAAGCGGGGCATTTATTTATTTATTTATTTATTTCGAATACCCTCAGGGCCCGGGTCGGGCGTTACAGAGGGGAGTGGAATACTCAACATAATTAAGATAAAAGCACAGGCACATATATATATATATATATACATATATATACACATATATATAGGGGTGTCAAAAACAGTGCAAAAATAGTAAGGAACACCAGAAGGTAACAATAAACATCCAAGAATTCAATACAAGTACTACAAGTAAGGAACACCAAAATATAACTGTAGAACACAATACAAGTAGTAATACGGGGGTAAAAAATAAATAAGCAGTGCGTAACGATTAATCAGGAACACCAAAATGAGCTTTTAAGGCATTTTTGAACAATGTAACATCAGTAATAGACACAAGATCTTCGGGAAGGTGGTTCCACTCTGTTATTGAGCGCGGGAGAAATGAATTATGAAAGGTATTCGTGTGGCATGCGAAAGATCCAATTTTATGACGATGGTCCACGCGATGTGACACATAAGAGGGCCGGTGGAGTAAAAGATTGTGAAGTGTGTCGTGGTAGTATATTTTATGGAGCAAACAAAGTCGCTGTATCAGACGTCTCAAGGAGAGTGGAGGTAGGTGTAATGTGTTTTTCATGTTAGTTGTGCTGGCAGTACGATGATAATTACTGAGAATGTAGCGAGCAGACCGATTCTGAAGAGCTTCGATGGTTGTTACCAGATGATCAAGGCCGGGATCCCATACAGAAGCAGCATACTCAAGCTTTGGACGGATAAGTGTTTTATAAAATTGTAATTTAAGAGATGAAGAAATGTTCGCAAAATTACGTTTCAGATAGCCTAGAGATCTGTTAGCGTTGCTAGTTATATAGTTGATGTGCTGTTCCCATGATAATTTGGATGAAAATAAGACGCCCAAGTATTTGTAAGATGTTACCTGTTCAAGCGGGGAATCCTGAAGAATATAAGAAGAAACATTAGAGTTAATTCGAGATACATGCATTAAGTTACACTTGTTAGAGTTAAGAGTCATTAACCAATCCTGACACCATGCAGTTACTACGTTAAGGTCTGATTGCAGAATCTTTTCGTCATTGGGATTGGTTATTTCACGATAAATTACACAGTCATCTGCGAAAAGGCCAGCGCGAGATTGAATTTTGGTGGGTAAGTCATTTATGTAAATTAGAAAGAGCAAGGGAGCAAGAACGGAGCCTTGTGGCACGCCGGAATCAACGGGGACATAATTGGAGTCGATTTCGTTAATCGTTACGTATTGGGAGCGATTAGTAAGAAAACTTCTCAACCATGCAAAAACGTTGGGATCCAGGTTAAGTTGGTGTAATTTAAAGAGGAGTAGAGTGTGTGATACCTTGTCAAAAGCCTTAGAAAAGTCTAAAAATATGCAGTTGACAACACCGCCGTGGTCGAGGACGCTGTGAAGAAAGTGAGTGAAAGATGCCAGCTGCGTTTCACATGAATAATATTTTCTGAAGCCATGTTGGGAACTATGAAAAAAAGATTGAGAATCAAGATGGGTAGCGATTTGGGATGATATGATATGCTCAAGAATTTTGCATGGAACACATGTCAAAGATATGGGGCGATAGTTTTTAACATCATGCTTGTCACCATTTTTATGTGTGGGAACCACCTTCCCTACCGCCCAATCATCAGGAACGAAGCCGGTGGATAAAGATTGGTCGAAAAGTTTTGTTAAGATGATAGATGAATAAAATTTGGTGTTTTTAAGGAATTTTGACGTGATACCATCAGGACCAGAAGCAGAAGAGAGCTTCAGGCAATCAATAATCTTTTCGACACCAGCTGGATTAACTGTGATGGGAGGCATTGGCGATAGCGGAGGTATGTCGAACAGAGGTTTAGGGACGTCTGCATGACTAGAGAACGATGCTGCAAAAAAATCGTTGAATGTAGAGGCACATTGTTCATCTGTTAACGGTAGACCATCACTGGAGTTAATAATCATCCTATCGCTTTCAGGGCCTTTTACTGTTCGCCAGAACTGTCGAGGATTTGAACGTAGCAGATTGGGGAGGGTGTGTTGAAAGAAATAGCGTTTGGATTCCCGTAAAGCGCGACTGTAACTAGCATTCGCGGTGCGATAGGCTTGCCATCGCTCTGATAGTTTTGAGGTTTTAGCTAGGCGGTATAAACGCTTCTTTTTATTGGCTAGTCTTCCGAGAGCTTTATTATACCATGGTGATTTGGTGCACTTAATTACTCGTATGGGGATGTGCTTGTTGATGAGCTCGGCTGTTTTGGTTTTGTACAAGTCCCAGTTTAATTGTAGGCTGCGATGTTCAAAATTTCTCAAAAATTCGTCGCAAAAAGAAGATAATGCACGATTAATTTCATCGTAATTTCCTCGGCTGTAATTCCTAACAATCTTCATTTTTTTTCCTGCTCGGGGGGCAGGGAATCCGAGCGTAAATTCAAGGAGTGAGTGGTCGCTAAGTCCTGGAAGAATGCTGAGGTTTGAAATTGATTCAGGGCATGTAGTTAAGATAAGGTCAAGAGTGTTTTCAGAATGACTAGTGCATCTTGTAGGCAGTGTGACGATTTGAGAAAAATGGAACGTTGAGCACAAGTTAATAAAAGATTTAGATTCTGAATCAGTAGGAAGACTACTGGGGCCATCCACGCCCCAGGAGATATTAGGGTAATTAAAATCACCCAAAAGAAAAATAGGAGAACCAGGACACCGAACACAGATTAGATTAATGACATCGTGTAGGTTGTTAATGAATTCGAGGTCTCTGGGTGGTGGACGATAACATACACCGACTGTGATCTTCCTGCCTTTTATGTTTAATAAAACCCACGTTATTTCTAGATTGCTTGTCACATGTATTGCGCATGAGGATATGTTATGGTCTACGGCAATTAGTACTCCGCCACCTGGCCGGCAATTTCTATCATTACGGTAAAAGTTGTAGCGTTTGTTACATTCTAAAATTTCATGGTCGCGTATTTTGCTTGAGAGCCATGTTTCTGTTAGTACTACTACGTGGGCTGCACAAGAATCAATAAATGAACTTAACTGTTCACGGTTTTTCAGGACACTTCGAATATTAGTATACACAACAGAAAGCTCATTAAAAGGTCCACGACCCCTCTGTGACCGCTAAGGTGATAAACTAGAAGGTTGGATGACGCCACTGGGAGAAGGGCTAGAGGATAGCGCAAGGTCAGTGACAGGTTTCTGGGTGGTCACAGCCTTGTTTAGTTGAGATTCAATGACGGTTTTCGTGGTAGGGTTGTAGGTGTTTGCGTGAGCTCTGCAAAGGTGTGCGCCTGTTCTCTCGAGAAACCTGGATCGAGGCCGTGCTGAGCCCGGCAAATCAAACCGCGGGCCAATTTATCGGCAGCCTCGTTTCCTGGATTCCCAGAGTGAGCCGGCACCCACTGGAGCTCTACCCTGCGTGGTAAGTTTTTGGTGGGGGTGTTCAACAACTCCCAAGCAGGGGCGTGAATCCTGCCTCTCGCGAAGTTGAACAGAGCCGTTTTGGAATCGCTAAAGATGTAGTTTGCATTGGAATGTACAAGGGCTAGGGCGATGGCGGTTTCCTCTGCCTCCTCAGGCGTACAGCCCGAGGAAAGGCGGTGTGTGAGGGGCTGTGCTAGGGCTGGATTGTAACCAACAGCTACAGCTTCATGAGTTGTGCACGCGGCGTCTACCCAAATGGCGTCCTGGGCTTGTACGTAATACTTGTGTAGGGCCTTAGCGCGAGCCATGCGGCGAGGGATGTGGTACTGGGGATGAACGTTCCGGGGAAGGGGTTTCACAACGAGGGGGGTATGAATGTGTCGAGGAATAGCTATAAGGGATGTCTGATTAGCGGGAATGTTGATGCGAAGGGAAGCGAGGATATGCCTGCCAGTTGCGCTCGCGGCAAGTCTCAGTGCTGCGTGTCTCTAGTGCTCAGTGTCTCAGTGTCTCTAGTGCTGCGGGGTAAGTTTAAGGCTGCCTTGGTTGCTAGACGAATCATGGCGTTCACTCGCTCTGTTTCCATGCGGTTGAGCTTAAGATATGGGGTGGCGTATAAAATGCGGCTAAGTGTAAAAGCATGCACTACTTTCATGCTGTCCGCTTCGTCTAAACCTTAGTGCAGGGAGGATACGCGGCGTAGAAGTTGCAACACAGATTGCGTGGATGCCTTGAGTGTTTTAAGGGTATGATCGTTGCGTCCGGAATCCTGCAAGTAAAGGCCAAGGATACGGAGGGTGGGGGTGACGGGGATAGGGGTTCCTTGTAAAGCGATTTGAATGGGCGAGTTAGCTGCAGATTTCGGTCTTATGAGGAGAAGTGTGGATTTAGAGGGGGAGCATTCGAGCCCAATAGATGACGCATGAGCAGAGATGGTGTCAGCTGCTAATTGAAGAGTTTCCTCAATTTCTCCATCAGATCCATGAGTGGTCCATGCGGTAATATCATCAGCGTACAAGGTATGCCTTAGGTGTGGGATGAGAGCGAGTTTATGAGCTAGGGGGATGAGAGCAATATTAAAAAGAAGAGGGGAGAGGACCGCGCCTTGGGGGGTTCCAAGTTCGCCGAGTGTATAAGGTGGTGTGCTCAGCTCTGCTATGTGCAGGGAGGCAGTGCGGCCCGAGAGAAAGGCGCGAACGTAGTTGCAGGTATTTGAGCCTACTTGTAGTGCCTGCAGTTCTCGCAAAATGGCACCGTGTCGAATCCTGTCAGATGCCTTTGTGAGGTCAACCGCCAGAATAGCTTTAGTGAGGTGGGGGATCGTGTCATCAAGCACGTCATGTGTAATTTGTATCCTGTGCAGATAGGTGCGCACGAAAGCCCACCATGCTGTGCGGAAAAAGGTGGTTGTCTTCCATGTACGTGGTTAGTCGGGCAAGAATTATGTGTTCGAAGGCCTTGCCGAGACAAGATATCAGAGAAATTGGTCGGATATTCTCTATGTTGATGGGTTTGTGGGGTTTACGAATAAATATGATTTTTCCATGCTTCCAGGTGGCTGGGAGGGTACCTGACTTCCAGCACTCGTTGAAGTGGGTGACTAGATGAGATATGGAGGCATCGTCAAGGTTTCGGATGGCAGCATTGGTAATTTGATCTTCCCCGGGTGCAGTATTGCGCAATTTCAAAAGGGCTGTCCGAAATTCCGCCTCTGTAATAGGGGCGTCAAGCTGGGGTTGAGGTGGACCCATGTACTCGGGGTGCTTGCAAGGGTCACCTGGGGTGGTATATGTTGATTTCACCTGCGCGAGGAAGGCGTTCGTGTCCTGCCTGTGGTTATGAGTAAGGCGGCGAATGCTAAGGCGTGTCTGGGTTTTAGATTGCGTGGGGTCTAGCATGTGGCGTAAGAGGTGCCAGGCACGGGTTGTGGAGAGATTGCCGCGGAGACTGTCACAAATCTGATTCCAATTAGCTTTGCAAAGAGTGGCACTGTGGTGTTCTATTTGAGTCTGAAGCTGTGCGAGTTTGAGTTTTAGTTTCCTATTGTGTTTTTGAGTTGTCCATCTGTGTGTTATGCGTTCTTGAGCTTGAAGGAGGTGCGCGAGCTTACTGTCAATTACGGGGGTGTCTGGGGTAGTGTCTAGCGTTCGGGTATGTTGGCGAATGTCCTCCTGTAACTGGGTAGTCCAGGTGTCTAGGTCGAAGGGTACCTGTGTTGACTGTACGTGTTCCTGGCGAAATTTTCGTAACTGGTCCCAATTAGTTTGTCTAACGGTAAATTTGCGCTGAGGGCGGCGATAGCTTAGTGTTATGCGAATTAGGTGGTGGTCGCTGCCTAGTGTGGTTTGCGTTCTTTCACACTGCAGGTGGGTCACATTTCTTCCAAGCGTGAGATCTGGGCTGGTATCTGTAGTAACACTGTTACCAACCCGCGTAGGCAGGCTGAAATCATTATAGATGGACAAGTGGAGGACCATCATTTCATTGACGAGAACTGTGCCTCTGTGGTTTGTGCGCCGATAGCCCCAGTCCACGTGTGCGCAGTTGAAGTCACCGGCAATGAGTAGGGGATTTGATCCAGCCAATTGCGCCACGGATTTGAGGAGTGGAGGGAGTAGATTAGCTGGCTGTCGTGGTAGAAGGTAGCAGTTAAGAACGAACAAGGGAGATTGTGCAGGGGTTGGAGGTAAAATTTCGATGAACGTGTGAGCGATAGGTGTGGTAATTGTGTGTTCCATGTAATGCAAAGAGTTGCAGACGTATGTGACCACCCGAGGAAGATCAGTAGAATCCGAGGGGAAAAGAGTGTATCCGGGAAGTTGTTTGCAAACGTTTGCGTCCTGAATTGCAATGATGTCTGGTGGGGATGAGGAGGTAGCGATAATTTGCAGCACAGGATCGCGCTTACGCCGAAAGCCCTTGCAGTTCCATTGAATAATGTGTAAAGAATTATGGTCCGTCGGAGGAGCCATGCTGTAGCCTAGAGGGGCGAAGGAGGGGTGTGGAGGGTGGCACTGTGGGAGGAGAGGCCTGTGAGAGGCTAGCAACAAGGTGATGTAAACGCTCCTCTACCTTGGCCATGATGCTAGTTATGACAGTATCCATTAAACGGGTAATGGTAGTTTCAATCAAAATTTGGCACTGTGCAGTGACCTGTGCAGTAATTCGCTCTGCGAGCCTAGCTTCTAAGTTTTTGGCGAAGTCCTGAAATTTTGCTTCCAAGCCTGTGGGTTGTGCTGGCGTCTCATCAGGCCTCCTCTTTTACGAAGGAGGTTCGACAGGTGGCGAGGTGGGTGGAGCGGATTGGGGTGGAGGATTTTATTGAGATGGTACTTAGTTGTAAACCGCGTTTTTGCTGTGTAAGCAATATTTTAACACTGCCTGTCAAAGTTAGCCAATCCTCTTAAATGGGCAGGTTGGTTGATCGTTTGAAGCATCGTGACTAGCACCTTCAGATACGGCCAAGAGAAAACAGCCAGGTGCACACAGGAGCAAGAAACAAATATGTGTATAAATAGTTTCGTGGGCTACCAAAACATCAGTTGCAAGTGAAGCGTCTGTACTTCTTTGTCTTCGCCTTTCTTGATCACAATGCACTAGTAAAAAAGACTAGGAGGTAAAAATTAGTTTCAAGTTTTTTTTAACCTCCTAGTCAATGTCTTAAGCTTTCCAAAGAAGTTAAAAAGAGCTTGAATGTTGCTGTTTCGAAGTTTGTTTGGAAACGCTTGTCACGACAAAAAAAAAATGAACCGTGAAGTTCCGTCTACAAGGACTATAGAAGGCAAACGTACGAAAATTTACGCAGTTCATAAGCTTCCTGTGGTGTATGAATAGCAGCTGCCGACGCTGGCAGCCGGTCCAGTTTGCACTCTAGTACTTTTAATAGGGCTTCCTGTGGTGTATGAATAGCAGCTGCCGACGCTGGCAGCCGGTCCAGTTTGCACTCTAGTACTTTTAATAGGAAAACGAATACTTCGGCCGTGTTCTATAAGATGTCAATTTTCAGATGTCCATTTTACATCGATGTGCTTTTCTGTCATTGGTCGCCCAGATATACACGCGACCTTCAAACATCTGTGCAGAGTGACCCGGCCATTGTCACAGCAGTGCTATCACCAGGCCTGTCGTACTTTTTCACCGCTTGCTGTTTCTTTTTTGCGAATAAAAGACCTTTTCAGAGAACCTTCGACGCCAGAAAAAGTTTCCTCTGGGATGAAATGTGCAACTTGCATCTACTGGTAGTGATCAGTGCTTGAGCCCTGTGTCTTAATGTGTCATCATCACTTGGTGCCCGAACACGTGTCCATACCCTAATGAAAAGCGCAAAGCAATCACTGCGTCTTCTACATCACTT